>NW_026519083.1:0-51000 GCF_947347685.1 Pleuronectes platessa | reverse complement strand
GGCATTTTTCAGCACTCTGGGTTGGGCTTTATAGTGGGTCCTCGGGCTTGGCTGGTGCTGGATAATTTTTTCTACCATGTATTGTGTTTATCCCTAACAAAACATTCGGGACATTTCTAGGCATTCTTGTTATAATATAAAGTGCCTACAAGTGTCCCATGTATTTTATTACATAACACAAAGAGTGAGACTTTTCTAGGCATTTTTCAGCAGTCAGGGTTTGGCTTTAGAGTGGGTCCCCTGGCTTGGCTGGTGCTGGAGATTTTTTTCTACCATGTATTGTATTTTTCCATTGTAAAACGTGTGGGACATTTTGAGGCATTTTTGCTACACTGTAAAGTGCCTACAAGTGTCCCATGTATTTAATTTTTTTTTACCTTAAACAAAGAGTGAGACATTTTTAGGCATTTTTCAGCACTCAGGGTGGGTCTTTAGTTTGGGTCCCCGAGCTTGGCTGGTGCTGGAGATTTTTTCTCCCATGTATTGTATTTTTCCCTAACAAAACATTTGGGACATTTCTAGGCATTCTTGATATAATGTAAAGTGCCTACAAGTGTCCCATGTATTTTTTGTTTTGTTTTTACCTAACACAAAGAGTGAGACATTTCTATGCATTTTTCATCACTCAGGGTGGTCCTTCAGAGTGGCTTCCCAGGCTTGGCTGCTGCTGGAGATTTTTTTCTCCCATGTATTGTATTTTTCCCTAACAAAACATTTGGGACATTTCTAGGCATTCTTGATATAATGTAAAGTGCCTACAAGTGTCCCATATATTTTGATTTTTTTTAACCTAACACAAAGAGTGAGACATTTCTAGGCATTTTTCAGCACTCTGGGTTGGGCTTTATAGTGGGTCCTCGGGCTTGGCTGGTGCTGGATAATTTTTTCTACCATGTATTGTGTTTATCCCTAACAAAACATTCGGGACATTTCTAGGCATTCTTGGTATAATATAAAGTGCCTACAAGTGTCCCATGTATTTTATTACATAACACAAAGAGTGAGACTTTTCTAGGCATTTTTCAGCAGTCAGGGTTGGGCTTTAGAGTGGGTCCCCTGGCTTGGCTGGTGCTGGAGATTTTTTTCTACCGTGTATTGTATTTTTCCATTGTAAAACGTGTGGGACATTTTGAGGCATTTTTGCTACACTGTAAAGTGCCTACAAGTGTCCCATGTATTTCATTTTTTTTTACCTTAAACAAAGAGTGAGACATTTTTAGGCATTTTTCAGCACTCAGGGTGGGTCTTTAGTTTGGGTCCCCGAGCTTGGCTGGTGCTGGAGATTTTTTCTACCATGTATTTCATTTTTCTCTAACAAAACATTTGGGACATTTCTAGGCATTTTTGCTATAATGTAAAGTGCCTACAAGTGTCCCATGTCCTTTTTTTACATAACACAAAGAGTGAGACATTTCTAGGCATTTTTCGGCAATAAGGGATGGGCTTTAGAGTGGCTCCCAAGGCTTGGTTGGTGCTGGACAATTCTTTTTCCCATGTATTTCTTTTTTACCTAACACAACGTGTGGGACTTTTCTAGGCATTTTTGCTATAATGTAAAGTGCCTACAAGTGTCCCATGGATTTTTTGTTTTATTTTTACCTAACACAAAGAGTGAGACATTTCTAGGCATTTTTTCATCTCTCAGGGTGGGCCTTCAGAGTGGGTTCCTGGGCTTGGCTGGTGCTGGGGAATTTTTTCTCCAATGTAATGTATTTTCCCTTGGAAAACGTGTGGGACATTTTGAGGCATTTTTGATATACTCTAACGTGCCTACAAGTGTCCCATGTATTTTTTCTTTTGTTTTTACCTAACACAAAGAATGAGACATTTCTAGGCATTTTTCATCACTCAGGGTGGGCCTTCAGAGTGGGTTCCCGGGCTAGGCTGGTGCTGGAGAATTTTTTCTCCAATGTATTACATTTTTCCCTAATAAAACGTGTGGGACATTTCGAGGCATTTTTGCCCAACTGTAAAGTGCCTACAAGTGTCCCATGTATTTTTTGTTTTGTTTTTACCTAACACAAAGAGTGAGACATTTCTAGGCATTTTTCAGCACTCAGGTTGGGGCTTTAGAGTGGGTCCCCTGGCTTGGCTGGTGCTGGAGAATTTTTTCTACCGTGTATTGTATTTTTCCCTAACAAAACATTTAGGACATTTCTAGGCATTCTTGCTCTAATGTAAAGTGCCTACAAGTGTCCCATGTATTTTTTGTTTTGTTTTTACCTAACACAAAGAGTGAGACATTTCTTGGCATTTTTTCCATCACTCAGGGTGGGCCTTCAGAGTGGGTTCCCGGGATTTGCTGGTGCTGGAGAATTTTTTCTCCAATGTATTGTATTTTTCCCTTGTAAAACTTGTGGGACATTTCGAGGCATTTTTGCTACACTGTAAAGAGCCTAAAAGTGTCCCATGTCATTTTTTTTACATAACACAAAGAGTAACACATTTCTAGGCACTTTTCAGCACTCAGGGTGCGGGCTTTAGAGTGGGTCCCCTGGCTTGGCTGGAGCTGGAGAATTTTTTCTACCATGTATAATGTATTTTTCCCTAACAAAACATTTAGGACATTTCTAGGCATTTTTGCTATAATGTAAAGTGCCTACAAGTGTCCCATGTCCTTTTTTTACATAACACAAAGAGTGAGACATTTCTAGGCATTTTTCAGCACTAAGGGATGGGCTTTAGAGTGGCTCCCAAGGCTTGGTTGGTGCTGGACAATTCTTTTTCCCATGTATTTCTTTTTTACCTTTCACAACGTGTGGGACTTTTCTAGGCATTTTTGCTATAATGTAAAGTGCCTACAAGTGTCCCATGGATTTTTTGTTTTGTTTTTACCTAACACAAAGAGTGAGACATTTCTAAGCATTTTTTCATCTCTCAGGGTGGGCCTTCAGAGTGGGTTCCTGGGCTTGGCTGGTGCTGGGGAATTTTTTCTCCAATGTAATGTATTTTCCCTTGGAAAACGTGTGGGACATTTTGAGGCATTTTTGATATACTCTAAAGTGCCTACAAGTGTCCCATTTATTTTTTGTTTTGTTTTTACCTAACAGAAAGAGTGAGACATTTCTAGGCATTTTTTTAGCACTCCGGGTCGGGCTTTAGAGTGGGTCCCCGGGCTTGGTTGGTGCTGGAGAATTTGTTCTACCATTGTTACGAACCATGTTCTGTATGTCCTATATGTGTACATGTATTGTGTTCTGTTTGTGTTTTTTTGTCTTCTCCTCCTGGGTGCCTGAATATGCCTGCAAGGACCGGAAGGGGGAGCTCTCGGGCAGGACGCGTCGGAAGTGGCCTGAGGATGAAGCATCATGGCCGCTCATCTCAGCTGGTGCCAGCAATACAATCACCACACCTGGTCCAGATCAACAATCAACCCTTCCCCTTTAAATAGTGCTTTGTTTTTTGTTAGCGAGAGAGGAGACTTTTTGGAGGAAGCTGTGTCAGAGCGCTGTTGGTTTTTGTTTGGTTTAGCGTAGATATTTGCTGGTGCCTTGATCTAATTTTGTCTTTATTAATTGAGTTGTTAGCTGCCGCCTACTTTTGGTTTTGTCTTTGTCTTTGTGAATGTTTGTTTGTTGTGCGCACTGGGACAACAAGGACAGGTAAGATACTCCGGGGTCTACATATAACACACACGTAGGTTTACTTCTTGTTAATACCCCAGGCTAGAGTGAGCACCACCCGCTGTACTTTTGGGTGCTAAGCACCTGTAAAGGGGGGGTGGGTTTTTTTTGTGTTCTTTTCTTTGGTGCCACAGAGAGTCCTTGTTGATCCCTGTGTTGCGTTGTTTAAATAAATACTTTCTTTGCCTTTTATCGTGTAATGGTTTGTGTGATGCACCCTCACTTCTCCATACCTGTTGCATTTATGCTATGCCCCACTCCGAGCCACCAGGGGGCGTAACAACCATGTATTGTATTTTTCCCTAACAAAACATTTGGGACATTTCTAGACATTCTTGCTATAATGTAAAGTGCCTACAAGTGTCCCATGTATTAACATGTTTTTACCTTAAACAAAGTGTGAGACATTTCTAGGCATTTTTTGCTATAATTTAAAGTGCCTACAAGTGTCCCATGTATTTTTTTACATAACACAAAGAGTGAGACATTTCTAGGAATATTTTAGCACTCAAAGTGGGGCTTTAGAGTGGGTCCCCGGGCTTGGCTGGTGCTGGGGAATTTTTTCTCCAATGTATTTTATTTTTCCCTAACAAAACGTGTGGGACATTTCGAGGCATTTTTGCTACACTGTAAAGTGCCTACAAGTGTCCCATGTATTTATATTTTTTTTAACCTTACACAAAGAGAGAGACATTTCTAGGCATTTTTCAGCACTCAGGGTTGGGCTTTAGAGTGGGTCCCCGGGCTTGGCTGGGGCTGGAGAATTTTTTCTACCATGTATTGTATATATCCCTAACAAAACATTTGGGACATTTCTAGGCATTCTTGCTATAATGTAAAGTGCCTAAAAGTGTCCCATGTCATTTTTTCACATAACACAAAGATTAACACATTTCTAGGCATGTTTCAGCACTCAGGGTGGGGCTTTAGAGTGGCTTCCCAGGCTTGGCTGCTGCTGGAGAATTTTTTCTCCCATGTATTGTATTTTTCCCTAACAAAACATTTGGGACATTTCTAGGCATTCTTGCTATAATGTAAAGTGCCTACAATTGTCCCATGTATTTTTTGTTTTGTTTTTACCTAACACAAAGAGTGAGACATTTCTAGGCATTTTTTCATCACTCAGGGTGGGCCTTCAGAGTGGGTTCCCGGGATTGGCTGGTACTGGAAAAAGTTTTCTCCAAAGTATTGTATTTTTCCCTTGTAAAACGTGTGGGACATTTCGAGGCATTTTTGCTACACTGTAAAGTGCCTACTTGTATCCCATGTATTTCAATTTTTTTTACCTAGAACAAAGAGTGAGACATTTTAGGCATTTTTCAGCACTCAGGGTTGGGCTTTAGAGTGGGTCCCCGGGATTGGCTGGTGCTGGAGAATTTTTTCTACCATGTATTGTGTTTATCCCTAACTAAACATTTGGGACATTTCTAGGCATTCTTGCTATAATATAAAGTGCCTACAAGTGTCCCATGTATTGTTTTACCTAACACAAAGAGTGAGACATTTCTAGGCATTTTTCAGCACTCAGGTTGGGGATTTAGAGTGGGTCCCCGGGCTTGGCTGGTGCTGGAGAATTTTTTGTACCGTGTATTGTTTTTTTCCCTAACAAAACATTTAGGACATTTCTAGGCATTCTTACTATAATGTAAAGTGCCTACAAGTGTCCCATGTATTTTTTTGTTTTGTTTTTACCTAACACAAAGAGTGAGACATTTCTTGGCATTTTTTCATCACTCAGGGTGGGCCTTCAGAGTGGGTTCCCGGGCTTGGCTGGTGCTGGAGAATTTTTTCTCCAATGTATTGTATTTTTCCCTTGTAAAACGTGTGAGACATGTCGAGGCATTTTTGCTACACTGTAAAGAGCCTACAAGTGTCCCATGTCATTTTTTTTACATAACACAAAGAGTAACACATTTCTAGGCACTTTTCAGCACTCAGGGTTGGGCTTTAGAGTGGCTCCCCATGCTTGTCTGGTGCTGGAGAATTCTTTTCTCCCATGTATTGTATTTTTCCCTAACAAAACATGTTGGACATTTCTAGGCATTTTTGCTATAGTGTAAAGTGCCTACAAGTGTCCCATGTATTTTTTGTTTTGTTTTTACCTAACACAAAGAGTGAGACATTTCTAGGCATTTTTCAGCACTCATGGTGGGGCTTTAGAGTGGGCTCCGCGGGCTTGGCTTGTGCTGGAGAGTTTTTTCTACCATGTATTGTATTTTCCCCTAACAAAACATTTGGGACATTTCAAGGCATTCTTGCTATAATGTAAAGTGCCTACAAGTGTCCCATGTCCTTTTTTTTACATAACACAAAGAGTGAGACATTTCTAGGCATTTTTCAGCACTAAGGGATGGGCTTTAGAGTGGCTCCCAAGGCTTGGTTGGTGCTGGACAATTCTTTTTCCCATGTATTTCTTTTTTACCTAACACAACGTGTGGGACTTTTCTAGGCATTTTTGCTATAATGTAAAGTGCCTACAAGAGTCCCATGGATTTTTTGTTTTGTTTTTACCTAACACAAAGAGTGAGACATTTCTAGGCATTTTTCATCACTCAGGGTGGGCCTTCAGAGTGGGTTCCCGGGCTTGGCTGGTGCTGGGGAAATTTTTCTTCAATGTATTGTATTTTTCCCTAACAAAAAGTGTGGGACATTTCGAGGCATTTTTGCTACACTGTAAAGTGCCTACAAGTGTCCCACGTATTTTTATTTTTTTTAACCTAACACAAAGAGTGAGACATTTCTAGGCATTTTTCAGGACTCAGGGTTGGGCTTTAGAGTGGGTCCCCGGGCTTGGCTGGTGCTGGATAATTTTTTCTACCATGTAATGTATTTATCCCTAACAAAACATTTGGGACATTTCTAGGCATTCTTTCTAAAATGTAAAGTGCCTACAAGTGTCCCATGTCTTTTTTTTTAAATAACGAAAAGAGTAACACATTTCTAGGCATTTTTCATCACTCAGGGTAGGCCTTCAGATTGGGTTCCCGGGCTTGGCTGGTGCTGGGGAATTTTTTCTCCAATGTATTGTATTTTTCCCTAACAAAACGTGTGGGACATTTCTAGGTATTCTTGCTATGATGTAAAGTGCCTTGAAAGTGTCCCATGTAATTGTTTTACATAACACAAAGAGTGAGACATTGCTAGGCATTTTTCAGCACTCAGAGTTGGGCTTTAGAGTGGGTCCCCGGGCTTGGCTTGTGCTAGAGAATTTTTTCTACCATGTATTGTATTTATCCCTAACAAAACATTTGGGACATTTCTAGGCATTCTTGGTATAATGTAAAGTGCCTACAAGTGCCTACAAGTGTCCCATGTATTTTTTGTTTTGTTTTTACCTAACACAAAGTTTGAGACATTTTTAGGCATTTTTTATCACTCAAGGTGGGCCTTCAGAGTGGGTTCCCGGGCTTGGCTGGTGCTGGGGAATTTTTTCTCCAATGTATTGTATTTTTCCCTAACAAGACGTGTGGGACATTTCGAGGCATTTTTGCTACACTGTAAAGTGCCTACAAGTGTCCCATGTATTTTTTTTTTTTTTAACCTAACACAAAGAGTGAGACATTTCTAGGCTTTTTTCAGCACTCAGGGTTGGGCTTTAGAGTGGGTCCCCGGGCTTGGCTGGTGCTGGAGAATTTTTTCTACCATGTATTGCATTTTTCCCTAACAAAACATTTGTGACATTTCTAGGTATTCTTGCTATAATGTAAAGTGCCAACAAGTGTCCCATGTATTTTTATTTTTTTTAACCTAACACAAAGAGTGAGACATTTCTAGGCATTTTTCATCACTCAAGGTGGGCCTTCAGAGTGGGTTCCCGGGCTTGGCTGGTGCTGGATAATTTGTTCTACCATGTATTGCATTTATCCCTAACAAAACATTTGGGACATTTCTAGGCATTCTTGCTATAATGTAAAGTGCCTACATGTGTCCCATGTATTTTTTGTTTTGTTTTTACCTAACACAAAGAGTGAGACATTTCTAGGCATTTTTCATCACTCAGGGTGGGCCTTCAGAGTGGGTTCCCGGGCTTGGCTGGTGCTGGGGAAATTTTTCTTCAATGTATTGTATTTTTCCCTAACAAAAAGTGTGGGGCATTTCGAGGCATTTTTGCTACACTGTAAAGTGCCTACAAGTGTCCCATTTATTTTTTTTACATAACACAAAGAGTGAGACATTTCTAGGCATTTTTCACCACTCAGGATGGGGCTTTAGAGTGGCTTCCCAGGCTTGGCTTCTCTTGGAGAATTTTTTCTCCCATGTATTGGATTTTTCCCTAACAAAACTTTTGGGACATTTCTAGGCATTCTTGCTATAATGTAAAGTGCCTACAAGTGTCCCACGTATTTTTATTTTTTTTAACCTAACACAAAGAGTGAGACATTTCTAGGCATTTTTCAGCACTCAGGGTTGGGCTTTAGAGTGGGTCCCCGGGCTTGGCTGGTGCTGGAGAATTTTTTCTACCATGTAATGTATTTATCCCTAACAAAACATTTGGGACATTTCTAGGCATTCTTGCTATAATGTAAAGTGCCTACAAGTGTCCCATGTCATTTTTTTTACATAACACAAAGAGTAACACATTTTTAGGCATTTTTCAGCACTCAGGGTTGGGCTTTAGAGTGGCTTCCCAGGCTTGGCTGCTGCTGGAGAATTTTTTCTCCCATTTATTGTATTTTTCCATAACAAAACATTTGGGACATTTCTAGGTATTCTTGCTATGATGTAAAGTGCCAACAAGTGTCCCTTGTATTTTTTTTGTTTTTTAACCTAACACATAGAGTAACACATACAGTGCCTTGCATAAGTATTCACCCCCCTTGGACTTTTTCCCATTATGTACTGTTACTAACTGGAATTCAAATAGACTTAAATAAACCTTTTCCCGTTTGATCAACAAAACATGCATAGTACTTTGGAGGTGCAAAATAAATTTTATTGTGAGACAAACAATAATGAGAACAAAAAAGTTGACATCTGTTGGGTGCATAAGTATTCACCCCCCTGTGTCAATACTTGGTAGAACCCCCTTTCGCTGCAATTACAGCTGCAAGTCTTTTGGGGTATGTCTCTACCAGCTTTGCACATCTAGAGATGGAAAGGTTTGTCCATTCTTCTTGGCAAAAAAGATGAAGCTCAGTCAGATTGGATGGAGACCGTCTGTGAACCGCAATCTTCAAGTCTTGCCATAGATTCTCTATTGGATTGAGGTCTGGGCTTTGACTGGGCCATTTTAAGACATTAACATTCTTTAATCCAAACCATTCCTTTGTAGCTCTGGCTGTATGTTTAGGGTCATTGTCCTGCTGGAAGATGAACCTCCGCCCCAGTCCAAAGTCTTTTGCAGACTGCATCAGATTTTCTTCAAGGATTTCCCTGTATTTGGCTCCATCCATCTTTCCCTCTATTCTGACCAGTTTCCCTGTACCTGCTGAAGAGAAGCATCCCCACAGCATGATGCTACCACCACCATGTTTCACTGTTGGGATGGTGTGCTCAGGGTGATGGGCAGTGTTGGGTTTTCGCCACACATAGCGTTTTGCATTGAGGCCAAAAAATGTTCAATTTTGGTCTCATCTGACCAGAGCACCTTCTTCCACATGTTTGCTGTGTCTCCCACATGGCTTCTGGCAAACTCCAAACAGGATTTTTTATGGATCCCTTTCAACAATGGCTTTCTTCTTGCCACTCTTCCATAAAGGCCAGATTTGTGGAGTAGACGACTAATAGTTGTCCTGTGGACAGATTCTCCCACCTCAGCTGTGGATCTCTGCAACTCCTCCAGAGTAACCATGGGCCTCCTGGTTGCTTCTCTGATTCATTTTCTCCTTGTCCGACTCTTCAGTTTGGGTGGACGGCCTCCTCTTGGTAGGTTTGCGGTTGTGCCATATTCTTTCCATTTTCTTATGATGGATTTTATGGTGCTCAGAGAGATGTTCAAAGCTCTGGATATTTTTTTATAACCTAACCCTGCTTCATATTTCTCCACAACTTTATCCCTGACCTGTTTGGTGAGCTCCTTGGTCTTCATGATGCTGTTTGTTCAGTAATGATCTCCAACAAACTCTGAGTCCGTCACAGAACAGGTGTATTTATACTGAGATTAAATTGCAGACAGGTGGACCCTATTTAGTAATTATGTGACTTGCAAATGTGACTTGTGAATGCAATTGGTCGCACCAGATCTTTGTTAGGGGTTTCACAGTAAAGGGGGTGAATACATATGCACTCAACACTTTTCAGATTTTTATTTGTAAATAATTGTGAAATCCATGTAATATTTCCCCCCACTTCCAAATGATGCACTATTTTGTGTTGGTCCATTACATAAACTCACGATGAAATAAATTTTAATCTGTGGTTATACCATGACAAAATGTAGAAAAGTCCAAAGGGGGTGAATACTTATGCAAGGCACTGTATCTAGGCATGTTTCAGCACTCAGGTTGGGCCTTCAGAGTGGGTTCCTGGGCTTGGCTGGTGCTGGGGAATTTTTTCTACAATGTATTGTATTTTTCCCTAACAAAACGTGTGGGACATTTTGAGGCATTTTTGCTACACTGTAAAGTGCCTACAAGTGTCCCATGTATTTTTATTTTTTTTAACCTAACACAAAGAGTGAGACATTTCTAGGCATTTTTCAGCACTCTGGGTTGGGCTTTAGAGTGGGTCTCTTGGCTTGGCTGGTGCTGGAGAATTGTTTCTACCATGTATTGTGTTTATCCCCAACAAAACATTTGGGACGTTTCTAGGCATTCTTGCTATAATGTAAAGTGCCTACAAGTGTCCCATGTCATTTTTTTTACATAACACAAAGAGAAACACATTTCTAGGCATTTTTCAGCACTCTGGGTTGGGCTTTAGAGTGGGTCTCTTGGCTTGGCTGGTGCTGGAGAATTGTTTCTACCATGTATTGTGTTTATCCCCAACAAAACATTTGGGACATTTCTAGGCATTCTTGCTATAATGTAAAGTGCCTACAAGTGTCCCTTGTATTTTTTTTTTTTTTTTAACCTAACACAAAGAGTAACACATTTCTAGGCATGTTTCAGCACTCAGGTTGGGCCTTCAGAGTGGGTTCCCGGGCTTGGCTGGTGCTGGGGAATTTTTTCTACAATGTATTGTATTTTTCCCTAACAAAACGTGTGGGACATTTCGAGGCATTTTTGCTACACTGTAAAGTGCCTACAAGTGTCCCATGTATTTTTATTTTTTTTAACCTAACACAAAGAGTGAGACATTTCAAGGCATTTTTCAGCACTCAGGGTTGGGCTTTAGAGTGGCTCCCCATGCTTGTCTGGTGCTGGAGAATTTTTTTCTCCCATGTATTTAATTTTTCCCTAACAAAACATTTTGTACATTTCTAGGCATTTTTGCTATAGTGTAAAGTGCCTACAAGTGTCCCATGTATTTTTTGTTTTGTTTTTACCTAACACAAAGAGTGAGACATTTCTAGGCATTTTTCAGCACTCAGGAAGAGGCTTTAGAGTGGCTCCCAAGGCTTGGTTGCTGATGGACAATTCTTTTTCCCATGTATTTCTTTTTTACCTAACACAACGTGTGGGACTTTTCTAGGCATTCTTGCTATAATGTAAAGTGCCTACAAGTGTCCCATGTCCTTTTTTTTACATAACACAAAGAGTGAGACATTTCTAGGCATTTTTCAGCACTAAGGGATGGGCTTTAGAGTGGCTCCCAAGGCTTGGTTGGTGCTGGACAATTCTTTTTCCCATGTATTTCTTTTTTACCTGACACAACGTGTGGGACTTTTCTAGGCATTTTTGCTATAATGTAAAGTGCCTACAAGTGTCCCATGTATTTTTTGTTTTGTTTTTACCTAACAGAAAGAGTGAGACATTTCTAGGCATTTTTTTAGCACTCCGGGTGGGGCTTTAGAGTGGGTCCCCGGGCTTGGCTGGTGCTGGAGAATTTGTACTACCATGTATTGTATTTTTCCCTAACAAAACATTTGGGACATTTCTAGGCATTCTTGCTATAATGTAAAGTGCCTACAAGTGTCCCATGTCTTTTTTTTTAAATAACACAAAGAGTAACACATTTCTAGGCATTTTTCATCACTCAGGGTAGGCCTTCAGATTGGGTTCCCGGGCTTGGCTGGTGCTGGGGAATTTTTTCTCCAATGTATTGTATTTTTCCCTAACAAAACGTGTGGGACATTTCTAGGTATTCTTGCTATAATGTAAAGTGCCTACAAGTGTGCCATGTATTTTTTGTTTTGTTTTTACTTAACACAAAGAGTGAGACATTTCTAGGCCTTTTTCATCACTCAGGGTGGTCCTTCAGAGTGGGTTCCCGGGCTTGGCTGGTGCTGGTGAATTTTTTCTCCAATGTATTGTATTTTTCCCTAACAAAACGTGTGGGAAATTTCGAGCCATTTTTGCTATAATGTAAAGTGCCTACAAGTGTCCCATGTATTTTTTGTTTTGTTTTTACCTAACAGAAAGAGTGAGACATTTCTAGGCATTTTTTTAGCACTCCGGGTGGGGCTTTAGAGTGGGTCCCCGGGCTTGGCTGGTGCTGGAGAATTTGTACTACCATGTATTGTATTTTTCCCTAACAAAACATTTGGGACATTTCTAGGCATTCTTGCTATAATGTAAAGTGCCTACAAGTGTCCCATGTCTTTTTTTTTAAATAACACAAAGAGTAACACATTTCTAGGCATTTTTCATCACTCAGGGTAGGCCTTCAGATTGGGTTCCCGGGCTTGGCTGGTGCTGGGGAATTTTTTCTCCAATGTATTGTATTTTTCCCTAACAAAACGTGTGGGACATTTCTAGGTATTCTTGCTATAATGTAAAGTGCCTACAAGTGTGCCATGTATTTTTTGTTTTGTTTTTACTTAACACAAAGAGTGAGACATTTCTAGGCCTTTTTCATCACTCAGGGTGGTCCTTCAGAGTGGGTTCCCGGGCTTGGCTGGTGCTGGTGAATTTTTTCTCCAATGTATTGTATTTTTCCCTAACAAAACGTGTGGGAAATTTCGAGCCATTTTTGCTATAATGTAAAGTGCCTACAAGTGTCCCATTTCATTTTTTTTACATAACACAGAGTAACACATTTCTAGGCATGTTTCAGCACTCCGGGTGGGGCTTTAGAGTGGGTCCCCGGGCTTGGCTGGTGCTGGAGAATTTTTTCTGCCATATATTGTGTTTATCCCTAACTAAACATTTGGGACATTTCTAGGCATTCTTGCTATAATGTAAAGTGCCTACAAGTGTCCCATGTCATTTTTTTTACATAACACAAAGAGTAACACATTTCTAGGCATGATTCAGCACTCAGGATGGGGCTTTAGAGTGGCTTCCCAGGCTTGGCTGCTGCTGGAGAATTTTTTCTCCCATGTATTGTATTTTTCCCTAACAAAACATTTGGGACATTTCTAGGCATTCTTGCTATAATGTAAAGTGCCTACAAGTGTCCCTTGTATTTTTTTTTTTTTTTTAACCTAACACAAAGAGTAACACATTTCTAGGCATGTTTCAGCACTCAGGTTGGGCCTTCAGAGTGGGTTCCCGGGCTTGGCTGGTGCTGGGGAATTTTTTCTACAATGTATTGTATTTTTCCCTAACAAAACGTGTGGGACATTTCGAGGCATTTTTGCTACACTGTAAAGTGCCTACAAGTGTCCCATGTATTTTTTGTTTTGTTTTTACCTAACACAAAGAGTGAGACATTTCTAGGCATTTTTCAGCACTCAGGAAGAGGCTTTAGAGTGGCTCCCAAGGCTTGGTTGCTGATGGACAATTCTTTTTCCCATGTACTTCTTTTTTACCTAACACAACGTGTGGGACTTTTCTAGGCATTCTTGCTATAATGTAAAGTGCCTACAAGTGTCCCATGTCCTTTTTTTTACATAACACAAAGAGTGAGACATTTCTAGGCATTTTTCAGCACTAAGGGATGGGCTTTAGAGTGGCTCCCAAGGCTTGGTTGGTGCTGGACAATTCTTTTTCCCATGTATTTCTTTTTTACCTGACACAACGTGTGGGACTTTTCTAGGCATTTTTGCTATAATGTAAAGTGCCTACAAGTGTCCCATGTATTTTTTGTTTTGTTTTTACCTAACAGAAAGAGTGAGACATTTCTAGGCATTTTTTTAGCACTCCGGGTGGGGCTTTAGAGTGGGTCCCCGGGCTTGGCTGGTGCTGGAGAATTTGTTCTACCATGTATTGTATTTTTCCCTAACAAAACATTTGGGACATTTCTAGGCATTCTTGCTATAATGTAAAGTGCCTACAAGTGTCCCATGTCTTTTTTTTTAAATAACACAAAGAGTAACACATTTCTAGGCATTTTTCATCACTCAGGGTAGGCCTTCAGATTGGGTTCCCGGGCTTGGCTGGTGCTGGGGAATTTTTTCTCCAATGTATTGTATTTTTCCCTAACAAAACGTGTGGGACATTTCTAGGTATTCTTGCTATAATGTAAAGTGCCTACAAGTGTGCCATGTATTTTTTGTTTTGTTTTTACTTAACACAAAGAGTGAGACATTTCTAGGCCTTTTTCATCACTCAGGGTGGTCCTTCAGAGTGGGTTCCCGGGCTTGGCTGGTGCTGGGGAATTTTTTCTCCAATGTATTGTATTTTTCCCTAACAAAACGTGTGGGACATTTCGAGGCATTTTTGCTACACTGTACAGTGCCTACAAGTATCACATGTATTTTAATTTTTTTTACCTAACACAAAGAGTGAGACATTTCTAGGCATTTTTCACCACTCAGGATGGGGCTTTAGAGTGGCTTCCCAGGCTTGGCTTCTCTTGGAGAATTTTTTCTCCCATGTATTGGATTTTTCCCTAACAAAACATTTGGGACATTTCTAGGCATTCTTGGTATAATGTAAAGTGCCTACAAGTGTCCCATGTCATTTTTTTTACATAACACAAAGAGTAACACATTTCTAGGCATGTTTCAGCACTCAGGGCGGGGCTTTAGAGTGGCTTCTCAGGCTTGGCTGCTGCTGGAGAATATTTTCTCCCATGTATTGTATTTTTCCCTAACAAAACATTTGGGACATTTCTAGGCATTCTTGCTATAATGTAAAGTGCCTACAAGTGTCCCATGTCATTTTTTTTACATAACACAAAGAGTAATAGATTTCTAGGTATTTTTCAGCACTCAGGGTTGGGCTTTAGAGTGGCTTCCCGGGCTTGGCTAGTGATGGAGAATTTTTTCTCCAATGTATTGTATTTTTCCATTGTAAAACATGTGGGACATTTTGAGGCATTTTTGCTATAATGTAAAGTGCCTACAAGTGTGCCATGTATTTTTTGTTTTGTTTTTACTTAACACAAAGAGTGAGACATTTCTAGGCATTTTTCATCACTCAGGGTGGGCCTTCAGAGTGGGTTCCCGGGCTTGGCTGGTGCTGGGTTATTTTTTCTCCAATGTATTTTATTTTTCCCTAACTAAACATTTGGGACATTTCTAGGCATTCTTGCTATAATGTAAAGTGCCTAAAAGTGTCCCATGTCAATTTTTTTACATAACACAAAGAGTAGCACATTTCTAGGCATGATTCAGCACTCAGGGTGGGGCTTTAGAGTGGCTTCCCAGGCTTGGCTGCTGCTGGAGAATTTTTTCTCCCATGTATTGTATTTTTCCCTAACAAAACATTTGGGACATTTCTAGGCATTCTTGCTATAATGTAAAGTGCCTACAAGTGTCCCTTGTATTTTTTTTTTTTTTTAACCTAACACAAAGAGTAACACATTTCTAGGCATGTTTCAGCACTCAGGTTGGGCCTTCAGAGTGGGTTCCCGGGCTTGGCTGGTGCTGGGGAATTTTTTCTACAATGTATTGTATTTTTCCCTAACAAAACGTGTGGGACATTTCTAGGTATTCTTGCTATAATGTAAAGTGCCAACAAGTGTCCCATGTATTTTTATTTTTTTTAACCTAACACAAAGAGTGAGACATTTCTAAGCTTTTTTCAGCACTCAGGGTTGGGCTTTAGAGTGGGTCCCCGGGCTTGGCTGGTGCTGGGGAATTTTTTCTCCAATGTATTGTATTTTTCCCTAACAAAACGTGTGGGACATTTCTAGGTATTCTTGCTATAATGTAAAGTGCCAACAAGTGTCCCATGTATTTTTATTTTTTTTAACCTAACACAAAGATAAGACATTTCTAGGCATTTTTCAGCACTCAGGGTTGGGCTTTAGAGTGGGTCCCCGGGCTTGGCTGGTGCTGGAGAATTTTTTCTACCATGTATTGTATTTATCCCTAACAAAACATTTGGGACATTTCTAGGCATTCTTGCTATAATGTAAAGTGCCTACAAGTGTCCCATTTATTTTTTTTACATAACACAAAGAGTGAGACATTTCTAGGCATTTTTCACCACTCAGGATGGGGCTTTAGAGTGGCTTCCCAGGCTTGGCTTCTCTTGGAGAATTTTTTCTCCCATGTATTGGATTTTTCCCTAACAAAACTTTTGGGACATTTCTAGACATTCTTGCTATAATGTAAAGTGCCTACAAGTGTCCCACATATTTTTATTTTTTTTAACCTAACACAAAGAGTGAGACATTTCTAGGCATTTTTCAGCACTCAGGGTTGGGCTTTAGAGTGGGTCCCCGGGCTTGGCTGGTGCTGGATAATTTTTTCTGCCATGTAATGTATTTATCCCTAACAAAACATTTGGGACATTTCTAGGCATTCTTGCTATAATGTAAAGTGCCTACAAGTATCCCATGTCTTTTTTTTTAAATAACACAAAGAGTAACACATTTCTAGGCATTTTTCATCACTCAGGGTAGGCCTTCAGATTGGGTTCCCGGGCTTGGCTGGTGCTGGGGAATTTTTTCTCCAATGTATTGTATTTTTCCCTAACAAAACGTGTGGGACATTTCGAGGGATTTTTGCTACTGTAGAGTGCCTACAAGTGTCCCATGTATTTTTATTTTTTTTAACCTAACACAAAGAGTGAAACATTTCTAGGCATTTTTCAGCACTAAGGGTTGGGCTTTAGAGTGGGTCCCCGGGCTTGGCTGGTGCTGGAAAAAAATTTCTACCATATATTGTATTTATCCCTAACAAAACATTTGGGACATTTCTAGGCATTCTTGCTATAATGTAAAGTGCCTACAAGTGTCCCACGTATTTTTATTTTTTTTAACCTAACACAAAGAGTGAGACATTTCTAGGCATTTTTCAGCACTCAGGGTTGGGCTTTAGAGTGGGTCCCCGGGCTTGGCTGGTGCTGGATAATTTTTTCTGCCATGTAATGTATTTATCCCTAACAAAACATTTGGGACATTTCTAGGCATTCTTGCTATGATGTAAAGTGCCTACAAGTGTCCCATGTATTTTTTGTTTTGTTTTTACCTAACACAAAGTTTGAGAAATTTTTAGGCATTTTTCAGCACTCAGGGTTAGGCTTTAGAGTAGGTCCCCGGGCTTGGCTGGGGCTGGAGAATTTTTTCTATCATGTATTGTATTTATCCCTAACAAAACATTTGGGACATTTCTAGGCATTCTTGCTATAATGTAAAGTGCCTACAAGTGTCCCATGTCATTTTTTTTACATAACACAAAAAGTAATAGATTTCTAGGTATTTTTCAGCACTCAGGGTTGGGCTTTAGAGTGGCTTCCCGGGCTTGGCTAGTGATGGAGAATTTTTTCTCCAATGTATTGTATTTTTCCATTGTAAAACATGTGGGAAATTTTGAGGCATTTTTGCTACACTGTAAAGTGCCTACAGGTATCCCACGTATTTTAATTTTTTTTACCTAACACAAAGAGTGAGACATTTCTAGGCATTTTTCAGCAGTCGGGGTTGGGCTTTAGAGTGGGTTCCCGGGCTTGGCTGGTGCTGGGGAAATTTTTCTTCAATGTATTGTATTTTTCCCTAAAAAAAATTGTGGGACATTTCGAGGCATTTTTGCTACACTGTAAAGTGCCTACAAGTGTCCCACGTATTTTTATTTTTTTTAACCTAACACAAAGAGTGAAACATTTCTAGGCATTTTTCAGCACTAAGGGTTGGGCTTTAGAGTGGGTCCCCGGGCTTGGCTGGTGCTGGAAAAAAATTTCTACCATATATTGTATTTATCCCTAACAAAACATTTGGGACATTTCTAGGCATTCTTGCTATAATGTAAAGTGCCTACAAGTGTCCCACGTATTTTTATTTTTTTTAACCTAACACAAAGAGTGAGACATTTCTAGGCATTTTTCAGCACTCAGGGTTGGGCTTTAGAGTGGGTCCCCGGGCTTGGCTGGTGCTGGATACTTTTTTCTACCATGTAATGTATTTATCCCTAACAAAACATTTGTGACATTTCTAGGCATTCTTGCTATAATGTAAAGTGCCTACAAGTGTCCCATGTCATTTTTTTTACATAACACAAAGAGTAACACATTTCTAGGCATTTTTCATCACTCAAGGTAGGCCTTCAGATTGGGTTCCCGGGCTTGGCTGGTGCTGGGGAATTTTTTCTACAATGTATTGTATTTTTCCCTAACAAAACGTGTGGGACATTTTGAGGCATTTTTGCTACACTGTAAAGTGCCTACAAGTGTCCCATGTATTTTTATTTTTTTTAACCTAACACAAAGAGTGAGACATTTCAAGGCATTTTTCAGCACTCAGGGTTGGGCTTTAGAGTGGGTCCCCGGGCTTGGCTGGTGCTGGAGATTTTTTTCTACCATGAATGTTATTTATCCCTAACAAAACATTTGGGACATTTCTAGGCATTCTTTTATAATATAAAGTACCTACAAGTGTCCCATGTATTGTATTACATAACACAAAGAGTGAGACATTTCTAGGCATTCTTGCTATAATGTAAAGTGCCTACAAGTGTCCCATGTCATTTTTTTTACATAACACAAAGAGTAATAGATTTCTAGGTATTTTTCAGCACTCAGGGTTGGGCTTTAGAGTGGCTTCCCGGGCTTGGCTAGTGATGGAGAATTTTTTCTCCAATGTATTGTATTTTTCCATTGTAAAACATGTGGGACATTTTGAGGCATTTTTGCTATAATGTAAAGTGCCTACAATTGTCCCATGTATTTTTTGTTTTGTTTTTACCGAACACAAAGAGTGAGACATTTCTAGGCATTTTTCAGCACTCTGGGTTGGGCTTTAGAGTGGGTCTCTTGGCTTGGCTGGTGCTGGAGAATTGTTTCTACCATGTATTGTGTTTATCCCCAACAAAACATTTGGGACATTTCTAGGCATTCTTGCTATAATGTAAAGTGCCTACAAGTGTCCCATGTCATTTTTTTTACATAACAAAAAGAGTAACACATTTCTAGGCATTTTTCATCACTCAGGGTACGCCTTCAGATTGGGTTCCCGGGCTTGGCTGGTGCTGGGGAATTTTTTCTCCAATGTATTGTATTTTTCCCTAACAAAACGTGTGGGACATTTCTAGGTATTCTTGCTATAATGTAAAGTGCCTACAAGTGTGCCATGTATTTTTTGTTTTGTTTTTACTTAACCAAAAGAGTGAGACATTTCTAGACATTTTTCATCACTCAGGGTGGGCCTTCAGAGTGGGTTCCCGGGCTTGGCTGGTGCTGGGGAATTTTTTCTCCAATGTATTGTATTTTTCCCTAACAAAACGTGTGGGACATTTCGAGGGATTTTTGCTATAATGTAAATTGCCTACAAGTGTCCCATGTAATTGTTTTACATAACACAAAGAGTGAGACATTTCTAGTCATTTTTTCATCACTCAGGGTGGGCCTTCAGAGTGGGTTCCCGGGCTTGGCTAGTGCTGGAGAATTTTTTCTCCAATGTATTGTATTTTTCCCTTGTAAAACTTGTGGGACATTTCGAGGCATTTTTGCTACACTGTAAAGTGCCTACAAGTATCACATGTATTTTAATTTTTTTACCTAACACAAAGAGTGGGACATTTCTAGGCATTTTTCAGCATTCAGGGTTGGGCTTTAGAGTGGGTCCCCAGGCTTGGCTGCTGCTGGAGAATTTGTTCTCCCATGTATTGTATTTTTCCCTAACTAAACATTTGGGACATTTCTAGGCATTCTTGCTATAATGCAAAGTGCCTACAAGTGTCCCATGTATTTTTTGTTTTGTTTTTACATAACACAAAGAGTAACACATTTCTAGGCATGATTCAGCACTCAGGGTGGGGCTTTAGAGTGGCTTCCCAGGCTTGGCTGCTGCTGGAGAATTTTTTCTCCCATGTATTGTATTTTTCCCTAACAAAACGTGTGGGACATTTTGAGGCATTTTTGCTACACTGTAAAGTGCCTACAAGTGTCCCATGTATTTTTATTTTTTTTAACCTAACACAAAGAGTGAGACATTTCAAGGCATTTTTCAGCACTCAGGGTTGGGCTTTAAAGTGGGTCCCCGTGCTTGGCTAGTGCTGGAGATTTTTTTCTACCATGAATGTTATTTATCCCTAACAAAACACTTGGGACATTTCTAGGCATTCTTTTATAATATAAAGTACCTACAAGTGTCCCATGTATTTTATTACATAACACAAAGAGTGAGACATTTCTAGGCATTCTTGCTATAATGTAAAGTGCCTACAATTGTCCCATGTATTTTTTGTTTTGTTTTTACCGAACACAAAGAGTGAGACATTTCTAGGCATTTTTCAGCACTCTGGGTTGGGCTTTAGAGTGGGTCTCTTGGCTTGGCTGGTGCTGGAGAATTGTTTCTACCATGTATTGTGTTTATCCCCAACAAAACATTGGGGACATTTCTAGGCATTCTTTTATAATATAAAGTACCTACAAGTGTCCCATGTACTTTATTACATAACACAAAGAGTGAGACATTTCTAGGCATTCTTGCTATAATGTACAGTGCCTACAATTGTCCCATGTATTTTTTGTTTTGTTTTTACCGAACACAAAGAGTGAGACATTTCTAGGCATTTTTCAGCACTCTGGGTTGGGCTTTAGAGTGAGTCTCTTGGCTTGGCTGGTGCTGGAGAATTGTTTCTACCATGTATTGTGTTTATCCCCAACAAAACATTTGGGACATTTCTAGGCATTCTTGCTATAATGTAAAGTGCCTACAAGTGTCCATTGTATTTTTTTTTTTTTTTAACCTAACACAAAGAGTAACACATTTCTAGGCATGTTTCAGCACTCTGGGTTGGGCTTTAGAGTGGGTTCCCAGGATTGGCTGGTACTGGAAAAAGTTTTCTCCAAAGTATTGTATTTTTCCCTTGTAAAACGTGTGGGACATTTCGAGGCATTTTTGCTACACTGTAAAGTGCCTACAAGTGTCCCATGTATTTTTATTTTTTTTAACCTAACACAGAGTGAGACATTTCAAGGCATTTTTCAGCACTCAGGTTTGGGCTTTAGAGTGGCTCCCCATGCTTGTCTGGTGCTGGAGAATTTTTTTCTCCCATGTATTTAATTTTTCCCTAACAAAACATTTTGGACATTTCTAGGCATTCTTGCTATAGTGTAAAGTGCCTACAAGTGTCCCATGTATTTTTTGTTTTGTTTTTACCTAACACAAAGAGTGAGACATTTCTAGGCATTTTTCAGCACTCAGGGTGGGGCTTTAGAGTGGGGTCCCCGGGCTTGGCTGGTGCTGGAGAATTTTTTCTACCATGTATTGTATTTTCCCCTAACAAAACATTTGGGACATTTCAAGGCATTCTTGCTATAATGGAAAGTGCCTACAAGTGTCCCATGTATTTTTTATTTTGTTTTTACCTAACACAAAGAGTGAGACATTTCTAGGCATTTTTCATCACTAAGGGTTGGCCTTCAGAGTGGGTTCCCGGGCTTGGCTGGTGCTGGAGAATTTTTTCTCCAATGTATTGTATTTTTCCCTAACAAGACATTTGGGACATTTCTAGGCATTCTTGCTACAATGTAAAGCGCGTACAAGTGTCCTATGTATTTTTTATTTTGTTTTCACCTAACACAAAGAGTGAGACATTTCTAGGCATTTTTCATCACTCAGGGTGGTCCTTCAGAGTGGGTTCCCGGGCTTGGCTGGTGCTGGGGAATTTTTTCTCCAATGTATTGTATTTTCCCTAACAAAACGTGTGGGAAATTTCGAGCCATTTTTGCTATGATGTAAAGTGCCTACAAGTGTCCCATTTCATTTTTTTTACATAACACAGAGTGAGACATTTCTAGGCATTTTTCATCACTCAGGGTAGGCCTTCAGAGTGGGTCCCCGGGCTTGGCTGGTGCTGGAGAATTTTTTCTGCCATATATTGTGTTTATCCCTAACTAAACATTTGGGACATTTCTAGGCATTCTTGCTATAATGTAAAGTGCCAACAAGTGTCCCATGTATTTTTATTTTTTTTAACCTTACACAAAGAGAGAGACATTTCTAGGAATTTTTCAGCACTCAGGGTTGGGCTTTAGAATAGGTCCTCGGGCTTGGCTGGGGCTGGAGAATTTTTTCTACCATGTATTGTATATATCCCTAACAAAACATTTGGGACATTTCTAGGCATTCTTGCTATAATGTAAAGTGCCTACAAGTGTCCCATTTATTTTTTTTACATAACACAAAAAGTGAGACATTTCTAGGCATTTTTCATCACTCAGGGTGGGCCTTCACAGTGGGTTCCCGGGCTTGTTTGGTGCTGGGGAATTTTTTCTTCAATGTTTTGTATTTTTCCCTAACAAAACATGTGGGACGTTTCGAGACATTTTTGCTACACTGTAAAGTGCCTACAAGTGTCCCATGTATTTTTATTTTTTTTGACCTAACACAAAGAGTGAGACATTTCTAGGCATTTTTCAGCAGTCAGGGTTGGGCTTTAGAGTGGGTCCCCGGGCTTGGCTGGTGCTGGAGAATTTTTTTCTACCATGTATTGTGTTTATCCCTAACAAAACATTTGGGTCATTTCTAGGCATTCTTGCTATAATATAAAGTGCCTACAAGTGTCCCATTTATTTTTTTACATAACACAAAGAGTAACACATTTCTAGGCATTTTTCAGCACTCAGGGTTGGGCTTTAGAGTGGCTTCCCAGGCTTGGCTGCTGCTGGAGAATTTTTTTCTCCCATTTATTGTGTTTTTCCCTAACAAAACATTTGGGACATTTCTAGGCATTCTTGCTATAATGTAAAGTGCCTACAAGTGCCTACAAGTGTCCCATGTATTTTTTGTTTTGTTTTTACCTAACACAAATTTTGAGACATTTTTAGGCATTTTTTATCACTCAAGGTGGGCCTTCAGAGTGGGTTCCCGGGCTTGGCTGGTGCTGGGGAATTTTTTCTCCAATGTATTGTATTTTTCCCTAACAAAACGTGTGGGACATTTCGAGGCATTTTTGCTACACTGTAAAGTGCCTACAAGTGTCCCATGTATTTTTTTTTTTTTTAACCTAACACAAAGAGTGAGAAATTTCTAGGCTTTTTTCAGCACTCAGGGTTGGGCTTTAGAGTGGGTCCCCGGGCTTGGCTGGTGCTGGATAATTTTTTCTACCATGTAATGTATTTATCCCTAACAAAACATTTGGGACATTTCTAGGCATTCTTGCTATAATGTAAAGTGCCTACAAGTGTCCCATGTCTTTTTTTTTAAATAACACAAAGAGTGAGACATTTCTAGGCATTTTTCATCACTCAGGGTGGGCCGTCAGAGTGGGTTCCCGGGCTTGGCTGGTGCTGGGGAAATTTTTCTTCAATGTATTGTATTTTTCCCTAACAAAAAGTGTGGGGCATTTAGAGGCATTTTTGTTACACTGTAAAGTGCCTACAAGTGTCCCACGTATTTTTATTTTTTTTAACCTAACACAAAGAGTGAGACATTTCTAGGCATTTTTCAGCACTCAGGGTTGGGCTTTAGAGTGGGTCCCCGGGCTTGGCTGGTACTGGATAATTTGTTCTGCCATGTAATGTATTTATCCCTAACAAAACATTTGGGACATTTCTAGGCATTCTTGCTATAATGTAAAGTGCCTACAAGTGTCCCATGTCTTTTTTTTTAAATAACACAAAGAGTAACACATTTCTAGGCATTTTTCATCACTCAGGGTAGGCCTTCAGATTGGGTTCCCGGGCTTGGCTGGTGCTGGGGAATTTTTTCTCCAATGTATTGTATTTTTCCCTAACAAAACGTGTGGGACATTTCTAGGTATTCTTGCTATAATGTAAAGTGCCAACAAGTGTCCCATGTATTTTAATTTTTTTTAACCTAACACAAAGAGTGAGACATTTCTAGGCTTTTTTCAGCACTCAGGGTTGGGCTTTAGAGTGGTTCCCCGGGCTTGGCTGGTGCTGGGGAATTTTTTCTCCAATGTATTGTATTTTTCCCTAACAAAACGTGTGGGACATTTCTCGGTATTCTTGCTATAATGTAAAGTGCCAACAAGTGTCCCATGTATTTTTATTTTTTTTAACCTAACACAAAGATAAGACATTTCTAGGCATTTTTCAGCACTCAGGGTTGGGCTTTAAAGTTATTCCCCGGGCTTGGCTGGTGCTGGAGAATTTTTTCTACCATGTATTGTATTTATCCCTAACAAAACATTTGGGACATTTCTAGGCATTCTTGCTATAATGTAAAGTGCCTACAAGTGTCCCATTTATTTTTTTTACATAACACAAAGAGTGAGACATTTCTAGGCATTTTTCATCACTCAGGGTGGGCCTTCAGAGTGGGTTCCTGGGCTTGGCTAGTGCTGGAGAATTTTTTCTCCAATGTATTGTATTTTTCCCTAACAAAACATTTGGGACATTTCTAGGCATTCTTGCTATAATGTAAAGTGCCTACAAGTGTCCCTTGTATTTTTTTTTTTTTTTTTAACCTAACACAAAGAGTAACACATTTCTAGGCATGTTTCAGCACTCAGGTTGGGCCTTCAGAGTGGGTTCCCGGGCTTGGCTGGTGCTGGGGAATTTTTTCTACAATGTATTGTATTTTTCCCTAACAAAACATTTGGGACATTTCTAGGTATTCTTGCTATAATGTAAAGTGCCAACAAGTGTCCCATGTATTTTTATTTTTTTTAACCTAACACAAAGAGTGAGACATTTCTAGGCTTTTTTCAGCACTCAGGGTTGGGCTTTAGAGTGGGTCCCCGGGCTTGGCTGGTGCTGGAGAATTTTTTCTACCATGTATTGTATTTATCCCTAACAAAACATTTTGGACATTTCTAGGCATTCTTGATATAATGTAAAGTGCCTACAAGTGTCCCATTTATTTTTTTTAACCTAACACAAAGAGTAACACATTTCTAGGCATTTTTCATCACTCAGGGTAGGCCTTCAGATTGGGTTCCCGGGCTTGGCTGGTGCTGGGGAATTTTTTCTCCAATGTATTGTATTTTTCCCTAACAAAACGTGTGGGACATTTCGAGGGATTTTTGCTACTGTAAAGTGCCTACAAGTGTCCCATGTATTTTTATTTTTTTTAACCTAACACAAAGAGTGAAACATTTCTAGGCATTTTTCAGCACTAAGGGTTGGGCTTTAGAGTGGGTCCCCGGGCTTGGCTGGTGCTGGAAAAAAATTTCTACCATATATTGTATTTATCCCTAACAAAACATTTGGGACATTTCTAGGCATTCTTGCTATAATGTAAAGTGCCTACAAGTGTCCCACGTATTTTTATTTTTTTTAACCTAACACAAAGAGTGAGACATTTCTAGGCATTTTTCAGCACACAGGGTTGGGCTTTAGAGTGGGTCCCCGGGCTTGGCTGGTGCTGGATAATTTTTTCTGCCAAGTAATGTATTTATCCCTAACAAAACATTTGGAGCATTTCTAGGCATTCTTGCTATAATGTAAAGTGCCTACAAGTGTCCCATGTATTTTTTGTTTTGTTTTTACCTAACACAAAGTTTGAGAAATTTTTAGGCATTTTTCAGCACTCAGGGTTAGGCTTTAGAGTAGGTCCCCGGGCTTGGCTGGGGCTGGAGAATTTTTTCTATCATGTATTGTATTTATCCCTAACAAAACATTTGGGACATTTCTAGGCATTCTTGCTATAATGTAAAGTGCCTATAAGTGTCCCCTGTATTTTTTGTTTTGTTTTTACCTAACACAAAGAGTAACACATTTCTAGGCTTTTTTCAGCACTCAGGGTTGGGCTTTAGAGTGGTTCCCCGGGCTTGGCTGGTGCTGGGGAATTTTTTCTCCAATGTATTGTATTTTTCCCTAACAAAACGTGTGGGACATTTCTCGGTATTCTTGCTATAATGTAAAGTGCCAACAAGTGTCCCATGTATTTTTATTTTTTTTAACCTAACACAAAGATAAGACATTTCTAGGCATTTTTCAGCACTCAGGGTTGGGCTTTAAAGTTATTCCCCGGGCTTGGCTGGTGCTGGAGAATTTTTTCTACCATGTATTGTATTTATCCCTAACAAAACATTTGGGACATTTCTAGGCATTCTTGCTATAATGTAAAGTGCCTACAAGTGTCCCATTTATTTTTTTTACATAACACAAAGAGTGAGACATTTCTAGGCATTTTTCATCACTCAGGGTGGGCCTTCAGAGTGGGTTCCTGGGCTTGGCTAGTGCTGGAGAATTTTTTCTCCAATGTATTGTATTTTTCCCTAACAAAACATTTGGGACATTTCTAGGCATTCTTGCTATAATGTAAAGTGCCTACAAGTGTCCCTTGTATTTTTTTTTTTTTTTTTAACCTAACACAAAGAGTAACACATTTCTAGGCATGTTTCAGCACTCAGGTTGGGCCTTCAGAGTGGGTTCCCGGGCTTGGCTGGTGCTGGGGAATTTTTTCTACAATGTATTGTATTTTTCCCTAACAAAACATTTGGGACATTTCTAGGTATTCTTGCTATAATGTAAAGTGCCAACAAGTGTCCCATGTATTTTTATTTTTTTTAACCTAACACAAAGAGTGAGACATTTCTAGGCTTTTTTCAGCACTCAGGGTTGGGCTTTAGAGTGGGTCCCCGGGCTTGGCTGGTGCTGGAGAATTTTTTCTACCATGTATTGTATTTATCCCTAACAAAACATTTTGGACATTTCTAGGCATTCTTGATATAATGTAAAGTGCCTACAAGTGTCCCATTTATTTTTTTTAACCTAACACAAAGAGTAACACATTTCTAGGCATTTTTCATCACTCAGGGTAGGCCTTCAGATTGGGTTCCCGGGCTTGGCTGGTGCTGGGGAATTTTTTCTCCAATGTATTGTATTTTTCCCTAACAAAACGTGTGGGACATTTCGAGGGATTTTTGCTACTGTAAAGTGCCTACAAGTGTCCCATGTATTTTTATTTTTTTTAACCTAACACAAAGAGTGAAACATTTCTAGGCATTTTTCAGCACTAAGGGTTGGGCTTTAGAGTGGGTCCCCGGGCTTGGCTGGTGCTGGAAAAAAATTTCTACCATATATTGTATTTATCCCTAACAAAACATTTGGGACATTTCTAGGCATTCTTGCTATAATGTAAAGTGCCTACAAGTGTCCCACGTATTTTTATTTTTTTTAACCTAACACAAAGAGTGAGACATTTCTAGGCATTTTTCAGCACACAGGGTTGGGCTTTAGAGTGGGTCCCCGGGCTTGGCTGGTGCTGGATAATTTTTTCTGCCAAGTAATGTATTTATCCCTAACAAAACATTTGGAGCATTTCTAGGCATTCTTGCTATAATGTAAAGTGCCTACAAGTGTCCCATGTATTTTTTGTTTTGTTTTTACCTAACACAAAGTTTGAGAAATTTTTAGGCATTTTTCAGCACTCAGGGTTAGGCTTTAGAGTAGGTCCCCGGGCTTGGCTGGGGCTGGAGAATTTTTTCTATCATGTATTGTATTTATCCCTAACAAAACATTTGGGACATTTCTAGGCATTCTTGCTATAATGTAAAGTGCCTATAAGTGTCCCCTGTATTTTTTGTTTTGTTTTTACCTAACACAAAGAGTAACACATTTCTAGGCATTTTTCATCACTCAGGGTAGGCCTTCAGATTGGGTTCCCGGGCTTGGCTGGTGCTGGGGAATTTTTTCTCCAATGTATTGTATTTTTCCCTAACAAAACGTGTGGGACATTTCTAGGTATTCTTGCTATAATGTAAAGTGCCTACAAGTGTGCCATGTATTTTTTGTTTTGTTTTTACCTAACACAAAGAGTGAGACATTTCTAGGCATTTTTCATCACTCAGGGTGGGCCGTCAGAGTGGGTTCCCGGGCTTGGCTGGTGCTGGGGAAATTTTTCTTCAATGTATTGTATTTTTCCCTAACAAAAAGTGTGGGGCATTTAGAGGCATTTTTGTTACACTGTAAAGTGCCTACAAGTGTCCCACGTATTTTTATTTTTTTTAACCTAACACAAAGAGTGAGACATTTCTAGGCATTTTTCAGCACTCAGGGTTGGGCTTTAGAGTGGGTCCCCGGGCTTGGCTGGTACTGGATAATTTGTTCTGCCATGTAATGTATTTATCCCTAACAAAACATTTGGGACATTTCTAGGCATTCTTTTATAATATAAAGTACCTACAAGTGTCCCATGTATTTTATTACATAACACAAAGAGTGAGACATTTCTAGGCATTCTTGCTATAATGTAAAGTGCCTACAATTGTCCCATGTATTTTTTGTTTTGTTTTTACCGAACACAAAGAGTGAGACATTTCTGGGCATTTTTCATCACTCTGGGTTGGGCTTTAGAGTGGGTCTCTTGGCTTGGCTGGTGCTGGAGAATTGTTTCTACCATGTATTGTGTTTATCCCCAACAAAACATTTGGGACATTTCTAGGCATTCTTGCTATAATGTAAAGTGCCTACAAGTGTCCCATGTCATTTTTTTTACATAACACAAAGAGTAACACATTTCTAGGCATTTTTCATCACTCAGGGTAGGCCTTCAGATTGGGTTCCCGGGCTTGGCTGGTGCTGGGGAATTTTTTCTCCAATGTATTGTATTTTTCCCTAACAAAACGTGTGGGACATTTCTAGGTATTCTTGCTATAATGTAAAGTGCCTACAAGTGTGCCATGTATTTTTTGTTTTGTTTTTACTTAACAAAAAGAGTGAGACATTTCTAGACATTTTTCATCACTCAGGGTGGGCCTTCAGAGTGGGTTCCTGGGCTTGGCTAGTGCTGGAGAATTTTTTCTCCAATGTATTGTATTTTTCCCTTGTAAAACGTGTGGGACATTTCGAGGCATTTTTGCTACACTGTAAAGTGCCTACAAGTATCACATGTATTTTAATTTTTTTACCTAACACAAAGAGTGAGACATTTCTAGGCATTTTTCAGCAGTCAGGGTTGGGCTTTAGAGTGGGTCCCCAGGCTTGGCTGCTGCTGGAGAATTTGTTCTCCCATGTATTGTATTTTTCCCTAACTAAACATTTGGGACATTTCTAGGCATTCTTGCTATAATGCAAAGTGCCTACAAGTGTCCCATGTCATTTTTTTTACATAACACAAAGAGTAACACATTTCTAGGCATTTTTCACCACTCAGGATGGGGCTTTAGAGTGGCTTCCCAGGCTTGGCTTCTCTTGGAGAATTTTTTCTCCCTTGTATTGGATTTTTCCCTAACAAAACTTTTGGGACATTTCTAGGCATTCTTGCTATAATGTAAAGTGCCTACAAGTGTCCCACGTATTTTTATTTTTTTTAACCTAACACAAAGAGTGAGACATTTCTAGGCATTTTTCAGCACTCAGGGTTGGGCTTTAGAGTGGGTCCCCGGGCTTGGCTGGTGCTGGATAATTTTTTCTGCCATGTAATGTATTTATCCCTAACAAAACATTTGGGACATTTCTAGGCATTCTTGCTATAATGTAAAGTGCCTACAAGTGTCCCATGTCTTTTTTTTTAAATAACACAAAGAGTAACACATTTCTAGGCATTTTTCATCACTCAGGGTAGGCCTTCAGATTGGGTTCCCGGGCTTGGCTGGTGCTGGGGAATTTTTTCTCCAATGTATTGTATTTTTCCCTAACAAAACGTGTGGGACATTTCGAGGGATTTTTGCTACTGTAAAGTGCCTACAAGTGTCCCATGTGTTTTTATTTTTTTTAACCTAACACAAAGAGTGAGACATTTCTAGGCATTTTTCATCACTCAGGGTGGGCCTTCAGAGTGGGTTCCCGGGCTTGGCTGGTGCTGGGGATTTTTTCTTCAATGTATTGTATTTTTCCCTAAAAAAAAGTGTGGGACATTTCGAGGCATTTTTGCTACACTGTAAAGTGCCTACAAGTGTCCCACGTATTTTTATTTTTTTTAACCTAACATAAAGAGTGAGACATTTCTAGGCATTTTTCAGCACTCAGGGTTGGGCTTTAGAGTGGGTCCCCGGGCTTGGCTGGTGCTGGATACTTTTTTCTACCATGTAATGTATTTATCCCTAACAAAACATTTGTGACATTTCTAGGCATTCTTGCTAAAATGTAAAGTGCCTACAAGTGTCCCATGTCATTTTTTTTACATAACACAAAGAGTAGCACATTTCTAGGCATGATTCAGCACTCAGGTTGGGCCTTCAGAGTGGGTTCCCGGGCTTGGCTGGTGCTGGGGAATTTTTTCTCCAATATATTGTATTTTTCCCTAACTAAACATTTGGGACATTTCTAGGCATTCTTGCTATAATGTAAAGTGCCTACAAGTGTCCCATGTCAACTTTTTTACATAACACAAAGAGTAGCACATTTCTAGGCATGATTCAGCACTCAGGGTGGGGCTTTAGAGTGGCTTCCCAGGCTTGGCTGCTGCTGGAGAATTTTTTCTCCCATGTATTGTATTTTTCCCTAACAAAACATTTGGGACATTTCTAGGCATTCTTGCTATAATGTAAAGTGCCTACAAGTGTCCCTTGTATTATTTTTTTTTTTTAACCTAACACAAAGAGTAACACATTTCTAGGCATGTTTCAGCACTCAGGTTGGGCCTTCAGAGTGGGTTCCAGGGCTTGGCTGGTGCTGGGGAATTTTTTCTACAATGTATTGTATTTTTCACTAACAAAACGTGTGGGACATTTCTAGGTATTCTTGCTATAATGTAAAGTGCCAACAAGTGTCCCATGTATTTTTATTTTTTTTAACCTAACACAAAGAGTGAGACAGTTCTAGGCATTTTTCAGCACTCAGGGTTGGGCTTTAGAGTGGGTCCCCGGGCTAGGCTGGTGCTGGGGAATTTTTTCTCCAATGTATTGTATTTTTCCCTAACAAAACATGTGGGACATTTCTAGGTATTCTTGCTATAATGTAAAGTGCCAACAAGTGTCCCATGTCATTTTTTTTACATAACACAAAGAGTAACACATTTCTAGGCATGATTCAGCACTCAGGGTGGGGCTTTAGAGTGGCTTCCCAGGCTTGGCTGCTGCTGGAGAATTTTTTCTTCCATGTATTGTATTTTTCCCTAACAAAACGTGTGGGACATTTTGAGGCATTTTTGCTACACTGTTAAGTGCCTACAAGTGTCCCATGTATTTTTTATTTTTTTTAACCTAACACAAAGAGTGAGACATTTCAAGGCATTTTTCAGCACTCAGGGTTGGGCTTTAAAGTGGGTCCCCGTGCTTGGCTAGTGCTGGAGATTTTTTTCTACCATGAATGTTATTTAGCCCTAACAAAACACTTGGGACATTTCTAGGCATTCTTTTATAATATAAAGTACCTACAAGTGTCCCATGTATTTTATTACATAACACAAAGAGTGAGACATTTCTAGGCATTCTTGCTATAATGTAAAGTGCCTACAATTGTCCCATGTATTTTTTGTTTTGTTTTTACCGAACACAAAGAGTGAGACATTTCTAGGCATTTTTCAGCACTCTGGGTTGGGCTTTAGAGTGGGTCTCTTGGCTTGGCTGGTGCTGGAGAATTGTTTCTACCATGTATTGTGTTTATCCCCAACAAAACATTTGGGACATTTCTAGGCATTCTTGCTATAATGTAAAGTGCCTACAAGTGTCCCATGTCATTTTTTTTACATAACACAAAGAGTAACACATTTCTAGGCATGTTTCAGCACTCAGGGTGGGGCTTTAGAGTGGCTTCCCAGGATTGGCTGGTACTGTAAAAAGTTTTCTCCAAAGTATTGTATTTTTCCCTTGTAAAACGTGTGGGACATTTCGAGGCATTTTTGCTATACTGTAAAGTGCCTACAAGTATCCCATGTATTTAAAAATGTTTTACCTAGAACAAAGAGTGAGACATTTTAGGCATTTTTCAGCACTCAGGGTTGGGCTTTAGAGTGGCTCCCCATGCTTGTCTGGTGCTGGAGAATTTGTTCTACCGTGTATTGTATTTTTCCCTAACAAAACATTTGGGACATTTCTAGGTATTCTTGCTATAATGTAAAGTGCCAACAAGTGTCCCATGTATTTTTATTTTTTTTAACCTTACACAAAGAGTGAGACATTTCTAGGCATTTTTCATCACTCAGGGTGGGCCTTCAGAGTGGGTTCCCGGGCTTGGCTAGTGATGGAGAATTTTTTCTCCAATGTATTGTATTTTTCCCTTGTAAAACGTGTGGGACATTTCCAGGCATTTTTGCTACACTGTAAAGTGCCTACAAGTATCCCATGTATTTTAATTTTTTTTACCTAACACAGAGAGTGAGACATTTCTAGGCATTTTTCAGCAGTCGGGGGTGGGCTTTAGAGTGGGTCCCCGGGCTTGGCTTCTCTTGGAGAATTTTTTCTCCCATGTATTGGATTTTTCCTTAACAAAACATTTGGGACATTTCTAGGCATTTTTGCTATAATGTAAAGTGCCTACATGTGTCCCATGTATTTTTTATTTTGTTTTTACCTAACACAAAGAGTGAGACATTTCTAGGCATTTTTCATCACTCAGGGTGGGCCTTCAGAGTGGGTTCCCGGGCTTGGCTAGTAATGGATAATTTTTTCTCCAATGTATTGGATTTTTCCCTAACAAAACATTTGGGACATTTCTAGGCATTTTTGCTATAATGTAAAGTGCCTACATGTGTCCCATGTATTTTTTGTTTTGTTTTTACCTAACACAAAGAGTGAGACATTTCTAGGCATTTTTCATCACTCAGGGTGGGTTCCCGGGCTTGGCTGGTGCTGGGGAAATTTTTCTTCATTGTATTGTATTTTTCCCTAATAAAAAGTGTGGGACATTTCGAGTCATTTTTGCTACACTGTAAAGTGCCTACAAGTATCCCACATATTTTTATTTTTTTTAACCTAACACAAAGAGTGAGACATTTCTAGGCATTTTTCATTACTCAGGGTGGGCCTTCACAGTGGGTTCCCGGGCTTGGCTGGTGCTGGATAATTTTTTCTGCCATGTAATGTATTTATCCCTAACAAAACATTTGGGACATTTCTAGGCATTCTTGCTATAATGTAAAGTGCCTACAAGTGTCCCATGTCGTATTTTTTTTACATAACACAAAGAGTAACACATTTCTAGGCATTTTTCACCACTCAGGATGGGGCTTCAGAGTGGCTTCCCAGGCTTGGCTTCTCTTGGAGAATTTTTTCTCCCATGTATTGGATTTTTCCCTAACAAAACATTTGGGACATTTCTAGGCATTCTTGCTATAATGTAAAGTGCCTACAAGTGTCCCATGTCTTTTTTTTTAAATAACACAAAGAGTGCGACATTTCTAGGCATTTTTCACCACTCAGGATGGGGCTTTAGAGTGGCTTCCCAGGCTTGGCTGCTGCTGGAGAATATTTTCTCCCATGTAATGTTGTTTTCCCTAACAAAACATTTGGGACATTTCTAGGCATTCTTGCTATAATGTAAAGTGCCTATAAGTGTCCCCTGTATTTTTTGTTTTGGTTTTACCTAACAAAAAGAGTGAGACATTTCTAGGCATTTTTCATCACTCAGGGTGGGGCTTTAGAGTGGCTTCCCAGGCTTGGCTTCTCTTGGAGAATTTTTTCTCCCATGTATTGGATTTTTCCCTAACAAAACATTTGGGACATTTCTAGGCATTTTTCAGCAGTCTGGGTTGGGCTTTAGAGTGGGTCCCCGGGCTTGGTTGGTGCTGGAGATTTTTTTCTACCATGTATTGTATTTATCCCTAACAAAACATTTGGGACATTTCTAGGCATTCTTGCTATAATGTAAAGTGCCTACAAGTGTCCCATGTAATTGTTTTACATAACACAAAGAGTGAGACATTTCTAGGCATTTTTCACCACTCAGGATGGGGCTTTAGAGTGGCTTCCCAGGCTTGGCTTCTCTTGTAGAATTTTTTCTCCCATGTATTGGATTTTTCCCTAACAAAACATTTGGGACATTTCTAGGCATTCTTGCTATAATGTAAAGTGCCTACAAGTGTCCCATATCTTTTTTTTTAAATAACACAAAGAGTGCGACATTTCTAGGCATTTTTCACCACTCAGGATGGGGCTTTAGAGTGGCTTCCCAGGCTTGGCTGCTGCTGGAGAATATTTTCTCCCATGTAATGTTGTTTTCCCTAACAAAACATTTGGGACATTTCTAGGCATTCTTGCTATAATGTAAAGTGCCTATAAGTGTCCCCTGTATTTTTTGTTTTGGTTTTACCTAACAAAAAGAGTGAGACATTTCTAGGCATTTTTCATCACTCAGGGTGGGCCTTCAGAGTGGGTTCCCTGGCTTGGCTGGTGCTGGGGAAATTTTTCTTCAATGTATTGTATTTTTCCCTAACAAAAAGTGTGGGACATTTCGAGGCATTTTTGCTACACTGTAAAGTGCCTACAAGTGTCCCATGTATTTTTTGTTTTGTTTTTACCTAACACAAAGAGTGAGACATTTCTAAGCATTTTTCAGCACTCAGGGTTGGGCTTTAGAGTGGCTTCCCAGGCTTGGCTGCTGCTGGAGAATTTGTTCTCCAATGTATTGTATTTTTCCCTAACAAAACGTGTGGGACATTTCGAGGCATTTTTGCTACACTGTAAAGTGCCTACAAGTGTCCCATGTATTTTTTTTTTTTTTAACCTAACACAAAGAGTGAGACATTTCTAGGCATTTTTCATCACTCAGGGTGGGCCTTCAGAGTGGGTTCCCGGGCTTGGCTGGTGCTGGGGAAATTTTTCTTCAATGTATTGTATTTTTCCCTAACAAAAAGTGTGGGACATTTCGAGGAATTTTTGCTACACTGTCAAGTGCCTACAAGTGTCCCATGTATTTTTATTTTTTTTAACTTAACACAAAGAGTGAGACATTTCTAGGCATTTTTCAGCACTCAGGGTTGGGCTTTAGAGTGGGTCCCCGGGCTTGGCTGGTGCTGGATAATTTTTTCTACAATGTAATGTATTTATCCCTAACAAAACATTTGGGACATTTCTAGGCATTCTTGCTATGATGTAAAGTGCCTACAAGTGTCCCATGTCTTTTTTTTTAAATAACACAAAGAGTAACACATTTCTAGGCATTTTTCATCACTTAGGGTAGGCCTTCAGATTGGGTTCCCGGGCTTGGCTGGTGCTGGGGATTTTTTTCTCCAATGTATTGTATTTTTCCCTAACAAAACGTGTGGGACATTTCTAGATATTCTTGCTATAATGTAAAGTGCCAACAAGTGTCCCATGTATTTTTATTTTTTTTTACCTAACACAAAGATGAGACATTTCTAGGCATTTTTCAGCACTCAGGGTTGGGCTTTAGAGTGGGTCCCCGGGCTTGGCTGGGGCTGGAGAATTTTTTCTACCTTGTATTGTATATATCCCTAACAAAACATTTGGGACATTTCTAGGCATTCTTGCTATAATGTAAAGTGCCTACAAGTGTCCCATGTATTTTTTGTTTTGTTTTTACCTAACACAAAGTTTGAGACATTTTTAGGCATTTTTCATCACTCAAGGTGGGCCTTCAGAGTGGCTTCCCAGGCTTGGCTGCTGCTGGAGAATATTTTCTCCCATGTATTGTATTTTTCCCTAACAAAACATTTGGGACATTTCTAGGCATTCTTGCTATAATGTAAAGTGCCTATAAGTGTCCCCTGTATTTTTTGTTTTGTTTTTACCTAACACAAAGTGTGAGACATTTCTAGGCATTTTTCATCACTCAGGGTGGGCCTTCAGAGTGGGTTCCCGGGCTTGGCTGGTGCTGGGGAAATTTTTCTTCAATGTATTGTATTTTTCCCTCACAAAAAGTGTGGGACATTTCTAGGTATTCTTGCTATAATGTAAAGTGCCAACAAGTGTCCCATGTATTTTTATTTTTTTTAACCTAACACAAAGATGAGACATTTCTAGGCATTTTTCAGCACTCAGGGTTGGGCTTTAGAGTGGGTCCCCGGGCTTGGCTGGGGCTGGAGAATTTTTTCTACCATGTATTGTATATATCCCTAACAAAACATTTGGGACATTTCTAGGCATTCTTGCTATAATGTAAAGTGCCTACAAGTGTCCCATGTCATTTTTTTCACATAACACAAAGAGTAACACATTTTTAGGCATTTTCAGCACTCAGGGTGGGGCTTTAGAGTTGCTTCACAGGCTTGGCTGCTACTGGAGAATTTTTTCTCCCATTTATTGTATTTTTCCCTAACAAAACATTTGGGACATTTCTAGGCATTCTTGCTATAATGTAAAGTGCCTACAAGTGTCCCATGTATTTTTTGTTTTGTTTTTACCTAACACAAAGTTTGAGACATTTTTAGGCATTTTTTATCACTCAAGGTGGGCCTTCAGAGTGGGTTCCCGGGCTTGGCTGGTGCTGGGGAATTTTTTCTCCAATGTATTGTATTTTTCCCTAACAAAATGTGTGGGACATTTCGAGGCATTTTTGCTACACTGTAAAGTGCCTACAAGTGTCCCATGTGTGTTTTTTTTTTTAACCTAACACAAAGAGTGAGACATTTCTAAGCATTTTTCAGCACTCAGGGTTGGGCTTTAGAGTGGGTCCCAGGGCTTGGTTGGGGCTGGAGAATTTTTTCTACCATGTATTGTATATATCCCTAACAAAACATTTGGGACATTTCTAGGCATCTCATCATCTCTCATCGTCATCCGCTTATCCGGGGTCGGGTCGCGGGGGGAGCAGCTCAAGCAGGGGGCCCCAGACTTCCCTTTCCCGGGCCACATTGACCAGCTCTGACGGGGGGATCCCGAGGCGTTCCCAGGCCAGTGTTGAGATATAATCTCTCCACCTAGTCCTGGGTCTTCCCCGAGGTCTCCTCCCCACTGGACGTGCCTGAAACACCTCCCAAGGGAGGCGCCCAGTGGGCATCCTTACCAGATGCCCGAACCACCTCAGCTGACTCCTTTCTAAGTAAAGGAGCAGCGGCTCTAATCCGAGTCCCTCACGGATGACTGAGCTTCTCACCCTATCCCTAAGGGAGACGCCAGCCACCCTTCTGAGAAAACTCATCTCGGCCGCTTGTACCCGCGATCTCGTCCTTTCGGTCATCACCCAGCCCTCATGACCATAGGTGAGGATAGGAACGAAGATCGACCGGTACATCGAGAGCTTTGCCTTGCGGCTCAGCTCTCTTTTCGTTACAACGGTGCGGTAAAGCGAACGCAATACCGCCCCCGCTGCTCCGATTCTCCGGCCAATCTCACGCTCCATAGTACCCTCACTCGCGAACAAGACCCCGAGGTACTTGAACTCCTTCACTTGGGCTAAGGACTCATTTCCTACCCGGAGTAAGCAATCCATCGGTTTCCTGCTAAGAGTCATGGCCTCAGATTTAGCGGTGCTGATCCTCATCCCAGCCGCTTCACACTCGGCCGCCAGCCGATCCAGTGAGTGCTGAAGGTCACAAGCCGATGATCCAATGAGGACCACATCATCCGCAAAAAGCAGTGACGAGATCCTCAGACCACCGAACTGCAACCCCTCCCCACCACGACTACGCCTCGATATCCTGTCCATGTATATCACAAACAGGATTGGTGACAAGGCGCAGCCCTGGCGGAGACCAGCACCCACTGAGAACGAAACTGACTGGCTGCCGAGGACCCGAACACAGCTCTCGCTTTGGGAGTACAGAGATTGGATGGCCCTGAGGAGAGACCCCCTTACCCCATACTCCCACAGCACCTCCCACAGTTTCTCCCGGGGGACCCGGTCATACGCCTTCTCCAGATCCACAAAACACAAGTGGACCGGATGGGCATACTCCCAGGCCCCCTCCAGGATCCTTGCGAGAGTGAAGAGCTGGTCCGTAGTTCCACGTCCGGGGCGAAAACCGCATTGTTCCTCTTCAATCTGAGGTTCGACGATCGGCCGAACCCTCCTTTCCAGCACCTTGGAGTAGACTTTACCAGGGAGGCTGAGGAGTGTGATACCCCGATAATTGGTACACACTCTCTGGTCCCCCTTTTTGAACAGGGGAACCACCACCCCGGTTTGCCACTCCTTTGGCACTGTACCCGACTCCCACGCGATGTTGAATAGGCGTGTCAACCATGACAGCCCCTCAACACCCAGAGCCTTTAGCATTTCTGGCTGGATCTCATCAATCCCTGGGGCTTTGCCACTGCGGAGATGTTTGACTACCTCAGTGACCTCCACCAGGGAAATTGACGACGAAACACCATCAACCTCGAGCTCTGCCTCCAACATAGAGGGCGTGTTATTCGGATTCAGGAGTTCCTCAAAGTGTTCCTTCCAACGTCCGACGACCTCCTCAGTTGAGGTCAACAGAGTCCCATCCTTACTGTACACAGCTTGGATGGTTCCCCGTTTCCCCCTCCTGAGGTGCCGGATAGTCTTCCAGAAACACTTTGGTGCCGACCGAAAGTCCTTCTCCATGACCTCTCCGAACTTCTCCCACACCCGCTGCTTAGCCTCCGACACGGCAGCCGCTGCAGCCCTTCGGGCCTGTCGGTACCCTGCAACCGAGTCAGGAGTCCTCCAGGATATCATATCCCGGAAGGCCTCCTTCTTCAATCGGACGGCTTCCCTGACCACCGGTGTCCACCACGGTGTCCGAGGGTTACCGCCCCTTGAGGAACCTAAGACCCTGAGGCCACAGCTAGCCGCCGCAGCTTCAGCAATGGAGGCTTTGAACACTGCCCACTCCGGCTCAATGTCCCCAACCTCCACAGGAATGCCAGAAAAACTCCGCCGGAGGTGTGAGTTGAAGATACCTAGGACGGGGGCCTCCTCCAGACGTTCCCAGTTCACCCGCACTACTCGTTTGGGCTTACCAGGTCTATCCGGAAATTTCCCCCATTCCCTGATCCAACTCACAACCAGATGGTGGTCGGTTGACAGTTCCGCCCCTCTCTTTACCCGAGTGTCCAAAACATGCGGCCTCAGATCAGATGACACGATCACAAAATCGATCATTGATCTTCGGCCTAGGGTACTCTGGTACCAGGTACACTTATGAGCACCCTTATGTTCGAACATGGTGTTTGTTATGGATAATCCATGACTAGCACAGAAGTCCAATAACAAACGACCGCTCGGGTTCAGATCAGGGAGGCCGTTCCTCCCCACCACGCCTCTCCAGGTATCTCCATCGTTGCCCACGTGGGCGTTGAAGTCACCCAGCAGAACTACGGAGTCCCCTACTGGAGCCCCATGCAGGACTCCATTCAGGGTCTCCAAGAAAGCCGAGTACTCTGAGCTGCTGTTTGGTGCATACGCACAAACAACAGTCAGAGTTTTCCCCCCTACAACCCTTAGGCGCAGGGAGGCGACCCTCTCGTCTACCGGGGTAAACTCCAACACCGCGGCGCTCAGCCGGGGATTTATGAGTATCCCCACACCCGCCCGGCGCCTCACGCCCTTGGCAACTCCGGAGAAGAATAGAGTCCAACCCTTATCCAGGAGTACGGTACCAGAGCCGAGACCGTGCGTGGAGGTAAGCCCCACCAGATCTAACTGGTAGCGCTCCACCTCCCTCACAAGCTCCGGCTCCTTTCCCCACAGCGAGGTGACGTTCCACGTCCCCAGAGCCAGCTTCTGCCGCCCGGGTCTGGTCCGTCGAGACCCCTGACCTTCGCTGCCACCCATGTGGCTGCGCACCCGACCCCAACGGGTCTTCCCACAGGTGGTGGGCCCATGAGATGAAGAGAGGGGGGGTGCCACGTAGTTTCTTCGGGCTGTGCCCGACCGGGCTCCGTGGCAAACCCGGCCACCAGGCGCTCGCCATCGAGCCCTCCGTCTGGGCCTAGCTCCAGACGGGGGCCCCGGGCTTCCTCCGGGCCGGGTCACATCTCCTCTTCCGTCGATATTCATTGAGGCTTTTTGAACCATTCTTAGTCTGGCCCCTCACCTGAGACCACTCTGCCATGAGAGACCCTACCAGGAGCACAAGGCTCCAGACAACACAGCCCTCAGGTTCACAGGGACACGCAAACCTCTCCACCACGATAAGGTGACGGTTCCTAGGCATTTCTAGGCATTCTTGCTATAATGTAAAGTGCCTACAAGTGTCCCATGTCATTTTTTTACATAACACAAAGAGTAACACATTTCTAGGCATGTTTCAGCACTCAGGGCGGGGCTTTAGAGTGGCTTCCCAGGCTTGGCTGCTGCTGGAGAATTTTTTCTGCCATGTATTGTATTTTTCCCTTACAAAACATTTGGGACATTTCTAGGCATTCTTGTTATAATGTAAAGTGCCTACAAGTGTCCTATGTATTTTTTGTTTTGTTTTTACCTAACACAAAGAGTGAGACATTTCTAGTCATTTTTTCATCACTCAGGGTGGGCCTTCAGAGTGGGTTCCCGGGCTTGGCTGCTGCTGGATAATTTTTTCTCCAATGTATTGTATTTTTCCCTAACAAAACGTGTGGGACATTTCGAGGCATTTATGCTACACTGTAAAGTGCCTACAAGTGTCCCATGTATTTTTTTTTTTAACCTAACACAAAGAGTGAGACATTTCTAGGCATTTTTCAGCACTCAGGGTTGGGCTTTAGAGTGGGTCCCCGGGCTTGGCTGGTGCTGGAGAATTTTTTCTACCATATATTGTATTTATCCCCAACAAAACATTTGGGACATTTCTAGGCATTCTTGCTATAATGTAAAGTGCCTACAAGTGTCCCATGTAATTGGTTTACATAAAAGGGAAGAAGACGACAGCCTTCACGCGGCCTTCCCTGTGAGTAACAAGAGATGGTGCAAGACCAACTTGTGAAACGAATGTCGCCAACCAAACAAAGAGCTGGCAGGCCAAGGAACGGAGAAGCGCCCCACTCAGGACGCACGGTCATCCCGACCGTCGAAAACCGTGGTCTTCCAGTGCTCCAACTCAACGTCGAGGGCCTCACCACCGCCAAACTCGAAATCGTACATCACCTGGCTGATTCCAATGGGGCAGCGGCTGTACTCCTGCAGGAGACACAATGCACTAACAATAACATCCTCATGATGCCAGGTTTCCATCTCGCTGGGTCCATTCACAGCAACCAGCACGGAGTGGCAACCTTCGTGAGGACTGAACTAACCTGGTCAGCCACTAGCCAATCCCCACCAGGCTCCAACATCGAGTGGCTGGTTACTAAAATCCAGGAAACTTCAGTCATCAACGTATATAAGCCCCCACCATCAGAGCTGTCTGCTACGTCACTCCCGCCCATAACTGCCCCCGCCATCTACGCAGGTGACTTCAACTGTCAACACACAGACTGGGGTTACAACTACACAACATCAAACGGAGTGGCGCTGAGTGAATGGGCCTCCAACACCGATGCCCTGCTACTGTACGACCCCAAGGAGCCGCCAAGCTTCTTCTCTGCACGCTGGAACACCTCTACCAACCCGGACCTGGCCTTCGCTGTGTGCCGGAGCAATGACCCGAAACCGGAGAGACGCGTCCTAGACAGGTTTCCCCGCTCACACCACCGACCGTCCATCATTAAAGTCCCATCACTGGTGCAACCGGTACCAGGGAAACCTGTCAAAAGATGGAACTTTCGAAAGGCCAACTGGGAGTCATTTGCTCAGGAGACAGAAAGAAGGATTGCTAGTCTGCCAGAACCTGATGCAGCCAACGTGGACACCGCCTAGGAAGCCTACTGTAAGGTCCTCCTAGGAGCGGCAAAAAAGACCATCCCACGCGGCTACAACAGGAACTACATCCCTGGCTGGGACGAGGAGTGCAGCCGCCTCCTGAGCACCCACCAGAGGGCTATCTCCAGGGAAGATGTGGATGCGACTGCAGAAGCACTGCTTCAGAGACTGGACACCACACGCAGAGACAGATGGACTGAAGTTGTTGAGTCAATTGACTTTACCCACTCTAGTCGGAAGGCGTGGCAAACCATCAACCGGCTAACAGGCAGATGCACAAAGCCCCCAAGCTGCCCAGTCACAGCAGATGCCATCGCGTCCGAGCTCCTGAAAAACGGTCGCTTCCCAGACGCAGACAAAGATGTTGCCCGTCTGATAACGCAGGAGGTGACTTCCCTCTCCAGGGTGGCCAGTGCGGATTCCAACCTCTCAGGAGAATTCACAGCAGATGAACTCAGTAAGGCCATGAGCAAGCTCAAGCCAGGCAAAGCTCCAGGACGTGACAACATCCACCCAGAGTTTGTTATGCACCAGAGCACAATAACATCCAGCTGGCTCTGTGCATTCTTCTCATCCTGCTACCAGAGATGCAAGCTGCCCAAGATCTGGCGCCGTGCTTCTGTAATCGCCCTGCCAAAGCCAAACAAACCTGCGGAAGACCCCAAGGCATACCGACCCATATCGCTGCTCTGTGTTCCATTTAAAATCCTGGAAAGAATGATCCACTGCCGCATTGAGCCAGTGATTGACCCACAGCTTCCACAGGAACAGGCCGGTTTCCGTCGCGGTAGGTCCACAGTGGACCAGGTTACACTTCTGTCTCAAGACATCGAGGACAGCTTCCAGGATAATGAGAAAGCTGGGGTAGTGTACCTGGACTTGACCGCCGCGTACGATACCGTCTGGCACCGCGGACTTCACCTGAAGCTGCTGAGGACAATAACCGATCGACATATGGTGAAATTCATCATGGAGACGTTGTCTAACCACAGTTTTGTCCTACAGACCAGCGATGGCCAGCGCAGTAGGCTAAGAAGACTACGGAACGGTGTCCCACAGGGCTCGGTCCTTTCTCCGATGCTGTTTAATATTTACATCTATGATCTACCAGACACAGCATCCAGAAAGTACGGCTAAGCAGACGATCTCGCAATCATGCTAAGAAGACCCACATGGAAGGCAATGGAAGACGGTCTCAACCAAGACATGGTCGTCCTAGTAGCCTACCTACGAAAGTGGCGCCTGCAACTCAGCACCGGCAAGACTGTTACAGCAGCATACCATCTCTGCAACAGAGACGCCAAGAGGGCACTGGAGGTATACACCGACCACAAGTGCCTGGAGTCCCAGCAAGCGCCTAAATACCTTGGTGTGCGTCTGGACCGGACACTGACCTTCAAACAACATCTCGAAGATGTCCGGGCAAAGACAATATCAAGGGTCGCACTGATCCGTCGCCTCGCTGGCACAACCTGGGGAGCCACTGCCAAGACACTACGGGTATCCACCCAAGCCCTGGTCTTTTCAGCAGCGGAGTACTGTGCCCCAGTATGGAGCAGAAGTCCACACATGAAAATGGTGGATGTGGCTATCAACAACGCCCTCCGGATCATCACTGGATGCCTGAAGCCTACCCCAATCCTCCTGCTGCCAGTCCTAGCAGGAATCGCACCGGCTGGCTTACGACGAGAGGCTGCCACTCTCGTCCTGGCAAGGAAAGCACGGAAGCATGACTGGCACATCCTCCATGACACCACAGAGACAGCAGCTCGTCTGAGCAGACTCAAGTACCGCCACCCTTACAACAAGGCGGCACAGAGTTGCTTCGGTCCACCACTGAGGACCTGTCCAAAGATGGATGGCTGGCGGCAGCCTGGAAACAGGAGTGGGAGAGGGCTGGGCCAACCCAAATCCACCACTAAATCTTGGATCCAGGAGATGGAGCCACAGGAGACCTTCTTCCACGCCGGCAATGGACTCTGCTGAACCGTCTGCGTACTGGGGTCGGTCGGTTCAAATCTTCAATGAAGAAGTGGGGCCTGGCAGACAGCGCTGCATGCGAGTGTGGTGCCCCTGAACAGACTGTCGAACATATTATGACCACCTGCCCCCTACACAGACCACCATCGGAAGCCGGCCTCTTTGACGTGGGACCAGAGACAAGGGCATGGCTACAAGACACTGAGTTGGACCTCTGATGTTACACGAGAGAGAGACAGGGTTTACATAACACAAAGAGTGAGACATTTCTAGGCATTTTTCAGCACTCAGGGTGGGGCTTTAGAGTGGGTCCCCGGGCTTGGCTGGTGCTGGAGAATTTTTTCTACCATGTATTGTGTTTATCCCTAACAAAACATTTGGGACATTTCTAGGCATTCTTGCTATAATGTAAAGTGCCTACAAGTGTCCCATGTCATTTTTTTTACATAACACAAAGAGTGAGACATTTCTAGGCATTTTTCAGCACTCAGGGTGGGGCTTTATAGTGGCTTCCCAGGCTTGGCTGCTGCTGGAGAATTTTTTCTCCCAAGTATTATATTTTTCCCTTACAAAACGTTTGGGACATTTCTAGGCATTCTTGCTATAATGTAAAGTGCCTACAAGTGTCCCATGTCATTTTTTTTACATAACACAAAGAGTGAGACATTTCTAGGCATTTTTCAGCACTCAGGGTGGGGCTTTAGAGTAGCTTCCCAGGCTTGGCTGCTGCTGGAGAATTTTTTTTCCCATTTATTGTATTTTTCCCTAACAAAACATTTGGGACGTTTCTAGGCATTCTTGCTATAATGTAAAGTGCCTACAAGTGTCCCATGTATTTTTTGTTTTGTTTTTACCTAACACAAAGAGTGAGACATTTCTAGTCATTTTTTTTATCACTCAGGGTGGGCCTTCAGAGTGGGTTCCCTGGCTTGGCAAGTGCTGGAGCATTTTTTCTCCAATGTATTGTATTTTTCCCTTGTAAAACGTGTGGGACATTTCGAGGCATTTTTGCTACACTGTAAAGTGCCTACAAGTATCCCATGTATTTTAATTTTTTTTACCTAACACAAAGAGTGAGACATTTCTAGGCATTTTTCACCACTCAAGGTTGGGCTTTAGAGTGGGTCCCCGGGTTTTTTCTGGTGCTGGAGAATTTTTTCTACCATGTATTGTATTTATCCCTAACAAAACATTTGGGACATTTCTGGCATTCTTGCTATAATGTAAAGTGCCTACAAGTATCCCATGTATTTTAATTTTTTTTACCTAACACAAAGAGTGAGACATTTCTAGGCATTTTTCAGCAGTCGGGGTTGGGTTTTAGAGTGTTTCCCCGGGCTTGGTTGGTGCTGGAGATTTTTTTCTACCATGTATTGTATTTATCCCTAACAAAACATTTGGGACATTTCTAGGCATTCTTGCTATAATGTAAAGTGCCTACAAGTGTCCCACGTAATTGTTTTACATAACACAAAGAGTGAGACATTTCTAGGCATTTTTCACCACTCAGGGTGGGGCTTTACAGTGGCTTCCCAGGCTTGGCTGCTGCTGGAGAATTTTTTCTACCATGTATTGTATTTATCCCTAACAAAACATTTGGGACATTTCTAGTTATTCTTGCTATAATGTAAAGTGCCTACAAGTGTCCCTTGTAATTGTTTTACATAACACAAAGAGTGAGACATTTCTAGGCATTTTTCAGCACTCAGGGTGGGGCTTTAGAGTAGCTTCCCAGGCTTGGCTGCTGCTGGAGAATTTTTTCTCCCATTTATTGTATTTTTCCCTAACAAAACATTTGGGACATTTCTAGGCATTCTTGCTATAATGTAAAGTGCCTACAAGTGTCCCATGTATTTTTTGTTTTGTTTTTACCTAACACAAAGAGTGAGACATTTCTAGTCATTTTTTTTATCACTCAGGGTGGGCCTTCAGAGTTGGTTCCCGGGCTTGGCTAGTGCTGGAGCATTTTTTCTACAATGTATTGTATATTTCCCTTGTAAAACGTGTGGGACATTTCGAGGCATTTTTGCTAGAGTGTAAAGTGCCTACAAGTATCCCATGTATTTTAATTTTTTTTACCTAACACAAAGAGTGAGACATTTCTAGGCATTTTTCAGCACTCAGGGTTGGGCTTTAGAGTGGGTCCCCGGGTTTTTTCTGGTGCTGGAGAATTTTTTCTACCAAGTATTGTATTTATCCCTAAAAAAACATTTGGGAAATTTCTGGCATTCTTGCTATAATGTAAAGTGCCTACAAGTGTCCCATGTCATTTTTTTTACATAAAACAAAGAGTAACACATTTCTAGGCATTTTTCAGCACTCAGGGTGGGGCTTTAGAGTGGCTTCCCAGGCTTGGCTGCTGCTGGAGAATTTTTTCTCCCATTTATTGTATTTTTCCCTAACAAAACATTTGGGACATTTCTAGGCATTCTTGCTATAATGTAAAGTGCCTACAAGTGTCCCATGTATTTTTTGTTTTGTTTTTACCTAACACAAAGAGTGAGACATTTCTAGGCATTTTTCATCACTCAGGGTGGGCCTTCAGAGTGGGTTCCTGGGCTTGGCTGGTGCTGGGGAATTTTTTCTCCAATGTATTGTATTTTTCCCTAACAAAACGTGTGGGACATTTCGAGGGATTATTGCTACACTGTAAAGTGCTTACATGTGTCCCATGTATTTTTATTTTTTTTAACCTAACACAAAGAGTGAGACATTTCTAGGCATTTTTCAGCACTCAGGGTTGGGCTTTAGAGTGGGTCCCCGGGCATGGCCGGTGCTGGTGCTTGGTTTCTCCTTGGAGGCCCGGGTAAGCAAAATCTGACTAAGTTTGGATTGGAGAACCAAGAGCGCGAGGCTCTTTAACACAGGCCCATGGGTGATAACAGTCAGGACGGGGGCTTAAGTGTGGGTCTCCGGGCACGGCTGGTGCTGGTGCTTGGTCTCTCCTTGGAGGCCCGGGTCAGCGAAATCTGACTAAGTGTGGAATGGAGAACCAAGAGCGCGAGGCTCTTTAACCCAGGCCCATGGGTGATAACACTCAGGACGGGGGCTTAAGTTTGGGTCTCCGGGCACGGCCGGTGCTGGTGCTTGGTTTCTCCTTGGCGGCCCGGGTAAGCGAAATTTGACTAAGTTTGGATTGGAGAACCAAGAGCGCGAGGCTCTTTAACCCAGGCCCATGGATGATAACACTCAGGAGGGGGACTTAAGTGTGGGTCCCCGGGCACGGCCGGTGCTGGTGCTTGGCCTCTCCATGAAGGCCCGGTTCAGTGAAATGTGACTAAGAAAGAGATCTAAACACAGGAAACTGATATACATATGTTTCCTTTGATTCCTTTGGAGATAACCATAGGAAATATGGGTAAGAACGGGAACCAAGCATCCTTTGGAGATAAGCATAGGAGTGTTTCCTTTAAAGAGGATCATAGGAATGTTTCCTTTTGAATTACTCAGAGAGAGACCCAAATATTGCACTTCCGTAACCCCTAGTATGTGACATTTCTAGGCATTTTGCTATAATGTAAAGCGCCTACAAATGTCCCATGTATTGTATTTTTCCCTAACACAAAGAGTGGAACATTTCTAGGCATTTTCAGCACTCAGGGTGTGGGCTTTAGAGTGGGTCCCCGGGCTCAGCCATATTTGGTGGTTTTTTCTCCCATGTTTTGTATTTTTCCCCATGAAAACGTGTGGGACATTTCTAGGCATTTTTGCATGTAATGTAAAGTGCCTAGAAATGTCCCAAGTATTGTTTCTTTCCCTAACACAAAGAGTGAGACATTTCTAGGCATTTTCAGCACTCAGGACGGGGGCCTAAGTGTGGGTCCCCGGGCACGGCCGGTGCTGGTGCTGGGTCTCTCCATGGAGGCCCGGGTCAGCGAAAACTGACTAAGTGTGGAATGGAGAACCAAGGGCGCGAGGCTCTTTAACCCAGGCCCATGGTTGATAACACTCAGGACAGGGGCTTAAGTGTGGGTCTCCGGGCACGGCCGGTGCTGGTGCTGGGTCTCTCCATTGAGGCCTGGGTCAGCGAAATCGGACCTAGTGTGGAATGGAGAACCAAGGGCGCGAGGCTCTTTAACCCAGGCCCATGGGTGATAACACTCAGGACGGAGGCTTAAGTGTGGGTCCCCAGGCATGGCCGGTGCTGGTGCTTGGTCTCTCCTTGGAGGCCCGGGTCAGCGAAATCTGTCTACGTGTGGAATGGAGAACCAAGAGCGCGAGGCTCTTTAACCCAGGCCCATGGGTGATAAAACTCAGGACGGGGGCTTAAGTGTGGGTCCCCAGGCATGGCCGGTGCTGGTGCTTGGTCTCTCCGTGGAGGGCCGGTTCAGTGAAATATGACTAAGAAAGAGATCTAAACACAGGAAACTGATATAAATATGTTTCATTTGATTCCTTTGGAGATAACCATAGGAAACATGGGTAAGAACGGGATCCAAGGATCCTTTCGAGATAAGCATAGGAGTGTTTCCTTTGGAGAGGATAATAGGAATGTTTCCTTTAGAATTACTCAGACAGAGACACAAATATTGGACTTCCCAAACCCCTAGTGTGGGTCTTTTCTAGGCATTTTGCTGTAATGTAAAGTGCCTACAAATGTCACATGTATTGAATTTTTCCCTAACACAAAGAGTGAGACCTTTCTAGGCATTTTCAGCACTCAGGACGGGGGCCTAAGTGTGGGTCCCCGGGCACGGCCGGTGCTGGTGCTGGGTCTCTCCATGGAGGCCCGGGTCAGCGAAATCTGACTAAGTGTGGAATGGAAGACCAAGGCCGCGAGGCTCTTTAACCCAGGCCCATGGGTGGTAAAATTCAGGACGGGGGCTTAAGTGTGGGTCTCCGGGCATGGCCGGTGCTGGTGCTTGGTCTCTCCTTGGAGGCCCGGGTCAGCGAAATCTGACTAAGTGTGGAATGGAGAACCAAGAGCGCGAGGCTCTTTAACCCAGGCCCATGGGTGATAACACTCAGGACGGGGGCTTAAGTGTGGGTCTCCGAGCACGACCGGTGCTGGTGCTTGGTTTCTCCTTGGAGGCCCGGGTCAGCGAAATCTGTCTACGTGTGGAATGGAGAACCAAGAGCATGGGGCTTCTTAACCCAGGCCCATGGGTGATAACACTCAGGACGGTGGCTTAAGTGTGGGTCTCCGGGCACGGCCGGTGCTGGTGCTTGGTCTCTCCTTGGAGGCCCGGGTCAGCGAAATCTGACTAAGTGTGGAATGGAGAAACAAGGGCGCGAGGCTCTTTAACCAAGGCCCATGGGTGATAACACTCAGGACGGAGGCTTAAGTGTGGGTCTCAGGGCACGGCCGGTACTGGTGCTGGGTCTCTTAATGTATGCTCGGGTCAGCGAAAAGTGACTAAGTGTGGAATGGAAGACCAAGGGCGCGAGGCTCTTTAACCCAGGCCCATGGGTGATAACATTCAGGACAGGGGCATAAGTGTGGGTCTCCGGGCACAGCCGGTGCTGGTGCTGGGTCTCTCCATGGAGGACTGGGTCAGCGAAATCGGACCTAGTGTGGAATGGAGAACCAAGAGAGCGAGGCTATTTAACCCAGGCCCATGGGTGATAACACTCAGGACGGGGGCTTAAGTGTGGGTCCCCAGGCATGGCCGGTGCTGGTGCTTGGTCTCTCCGTGGAGGGCCGGTTCAGTGAAATATGACTAAGAAAGAGATCTAAACACAGGAAACTGATATAAATATGTTTCATTTGATTCCTTTGGAGATAACCATAGGAAACATGGGTAAGAACGGGATCCAAGGATCCTTTCGAGATAAGCATAGGAGTGTTTCCTTTGGAGAGGATAATAGGAATGTTTCCTTTAGAATTACTCAGACAGAGACACAAATATTGGACTTCCCAAACCCCTAGTGTGGGTCTTTTCTAGGCATTTTGCTGTAATGTAAAGTGCCTACAAATGTCACATGTATTGAATTTTTCCCTAACACAAAGAGTGAGACCTTTCTAGGCATTTTCAGCACTCAGGACGGGGGCCTAAGTGTGGGTCCCCGGGCACGGCCGGTGCTGGTGCTGGGTCTCTCCATGGAGGCCCGGGTCAGCGAAATCTGACTAAGTGTGGAATGGAAGACCAAGGCCGCGAGGCTCTTTAACCCAGGCCCATGGGTGGTAAAATTCAGGACGGGGGCTTAAGTGTGGGTCTCCGGGCATGGCCGGTGCTGGTGCTTGGTCTCTCCTTGGAGGCCCGGGTCAGCGAAATCTGACTAAGTGTGGAATGGAGAACCAAGAGCGCGAGGCTCTTTAACCCAGGCCCATGGGTGATAACACTCAGGACGGGGGCTTAAGTGTGGGTCTCCGAGCACGACCGGTGCTGGTGCTTGGTTTCTCCTTGGAGGCCCGGGTCAGCGAAATCTGTCTACGTGTGGAATGGAGAACCAAGAGCATGGGGCTTCTTAACCCAGGCCCATGGGTGATAACACTCAGGACGGTGGCTTAAGTGTGGGTCTCCGGGCACGGCCGGTGCTGGTGCTTGGTCTCTCCTTGGAGGCCCGGGTCAGCGAAATCTGACTAAGTGTGGAATGGAGAAACAAGGGCGCGAGGCTCTTTAACCAAGGCCCATGGGTGATAACACTCAGGACGGAGGCTTAAGTGTGGGTCTCAGGGCACGGCCGGTACTGGTGCTGGGTCTCTTAATGTATGCTCGGGTCAGCGAAAAGTGACTAAGTGTGGAATGGAAGACCAAGGGCGCAAGGCTCTTTAACCCAGGCCCATGGGTGATAACATTCAGGACAGGGGCATAAGTGTGGGTCTCCGGGCACAGCCGGTGCTGGTGCTGGGTCTCTCCATGGAGGACTGGGTCAGCGAAATCTGACTAAGTGTGGAATGGAGAACCAAGAGAGCGAGGCTATTTAACCCAGGCCCATGGGTGATAACACTCAGGACGGGGGCTTAAGTGTGGGTCTCCGGGCATGGCCGGTGCTGGTGCTTGGTCTCTCCGTGGAGGGACGGTTCAGTGATATGTGACTAAGAAAGAGATCTAAACACAGGAAACTGATATAATCATGTTTCATTTGATTCCTTTGGAGATAACCATAGGAAACATGGGTAAGAACGGGATCCAAGGATCCTTTCGAGATAAGCATAGGAGTGTTTCCTTTGGAGAGGATAATAGGAATGTTTCCTTTAGAATTACTCAGACAGAGACACAAATATTGTACTTCCGTAACCCCTAGTGTGGGTCTTTTCTAGGCATTTTGCTGTAATGTAAAGTGCCTACAAATGTCCCATGTATTGAATTTTTCCCTAACACAAAGAGTGAGACCTTTCTAGGCATTTTCAGCACTCAGGACGGGGGCCTAAGTGTTGGTCCCCGGGCACGGCCGGTGCTGGTGCTGGGTCTCTCCATGGAGGCCCGGGTCCGCGAAATCTGACAAAGTGTGGAATGGAGAACCAAGGGCGCGAGTCTCTTTAACCCAGGCCCATGGGTGATAACACTCAGGACGGGGGCTTAAGTGTGGGTCTCCGGGCACGCCCGGTGCTGGTGCTTGGTTTCTCCTTGGACGCCCGGGTAAGCGAAATCTGACTAATTTTGGATTGGAGAACCAAGAGCGCGAGGCTCTTTAACCCAGGC
>NW_026519082.1:0-121000 GCF_947347685.1 Pleuronectes platessa | reverse complement strand
GGTTTCATAGACTAAAGTTGAAAATCAGTGGTTTGACTGCCATAATGAAATAGGGTCACTAATCAACGTGTTTTCTCAAAAGGTCTTCAGTCAAATTCCTTGATACTTAAAATGCATACAGTGGATTATAATAATGAAAAAGGATATTTTGAAATCTTGGTTTCAACTCTAAAGGAACTCTTTAAAAAAAAGATTTTAAGTTTTGGAAACCCCAATGAAAAAGTAGCAACTGCACGGTTTCTACTGTCAGATTGGCTCTAAGTGCCAAAAAGCGCTGGAAACGGTGAGATAAGCCTATGTTGGGCAAGAGTCCCTGCTGAACTGGCCATGTGGTGGGACCCACACAATGAGTCGTAAAAGTAAGGCCTGTGAGCCAAGATGAAACCAGCTCTAAAGTTTCCAGCTAAGATCAAGCATGGAGATAGCGTCTCCTCTGGTAGTAACTTCATCCCTGGGGTTTCCCCAGAAACCCCTGCTCTGCTCCTGGCCGTTTCCACTCTGATCTGACCTCTGACACTCAATTGGCTTAAAGCCAGCATCATCCCAGGACCACACCTCAAGGAGGCTGGGCCTCCACAGGTTAATAAGAGGGGCTGCTCATCAATAATCGCTGCCCATTCCCGATTCCCTGAAGATAGAGCTGACCTTTCCAGTTAGTTGATCCGGAGGTAATTTTAGGGAGCAATTACAGACGTTTGTTTTAATTCCATTTTCTTTTATTTCTTTAATTCAGTCGACGTTTTATTTTGATAGGACTTTTTGTTATTTTAACTTGAAGGAGATCGCCAAAGGAAGTCCACTCGCCGGCCGAGATCACAGACTTTCTTTTTCACGATCCCCACAACAGCGCCACCGCTGTTAATCCCTGCAGGACAAAGTATCCTCTCTGTTGCAGAAGAGACGAGGCCGAATTCCGTTCCAAGAGCAAGAGAAGTTCGCTCTATTCGGCCCAGCGCTGACCTCCGTTGCAACCACGAGACCCAGCGGAGCCCCGCTTAAGAGGCCAGGACTTCACTCATTTGTTTTCCAGGAATTCGCCGTTCGAGCACGCATCCTGAGGTTAACAACCAGATTCACTGGACTTCTGGAAAATCCGCGCTACGCGCAAGCAACACCGCGAAGGTCACAGTAAGAGGCTTATTGTCTGGGCAGAAACTAGTTTAAATACTTAGCGTGTCATGTTTATTTGAGTGTGTTTGTTTGTAGATCGCTGATCTGTTTTTAGCCGTGTAACGCGTGGCGAACTGGAGACGTCACATCCGGTTCCTTTGTCTACTATGTTCTGAGAAGCGCGTGTAATAAGCCGGCACTTCCCTTTTTAAAGTGTTACCGTCAGAGATATTGTACGGAGATTTACATCTGTTAAAAGATACATCTCATGTAACTGGACTGCCCGCTTCGCCGGAAGTTTGTCTCTGACGATGTTTTGAGAGCTTTCCTGATCTCTCTATCTCTCCCTCTCTCTCTCTTTTCTCCTAAACCTGTTTTTACACACGTCCCGACCTACACTTACATATTTCATGTGGCATAGAAAATTCTAGATTTAAGGAGCCTTGATACATCTCGACGCCATTTGGCGCCAGAACCAGGAGATAAGAAATCCCTTTGTCTAAAGATCCCCTTTGTTAAGTTCAGTGACCGGCAGCCATTTTGCTTTTCGCAACGTGGCTTCATTCATAAACCTCCATCTTGAAAGTACGTGAACGTAACATCCTGATCCTGGCCAGACTTTGTCACCACGTGATCTCGTCATTACGCCATAGCCACTCCCTTTTTTCTTTAGACACACACACCCACACACACACATAGAGACACAGACAGGCAGACACACACGACCACACACACACACACACCAGTAGATACCCAGTATTACCTGTGTGACCATTGTGATAAGTGCTGCTGCTGCTGTTGCCATCTTTGAAATATTGGTTTTGTTAAATGAAGAATCATTGAAATAACATTAACTTTATTTCCCCTTTTTAATAAATACTTTTGTAATTAAAGTATTTGTATTTCTGTGATTATTTGTACATGTGTATGTGAATGCAGCTGGATTACTATAGCCTGTGCTCGAACTTAAAACCCTTCATTGTTTATTATATAATCATTAATATTAAATATTGAGATTATTAATATAACATTTATCACTTGAGACTGATAACTATAGTTTGACTAGTTGGTCCCTGTAACCAGGGTGTAGCCCCGCTACGATAAGCATTAATTACAGATTGTTTCATTCTTAATTGATAATTTTATTGTTTTCATTAATTATTTAACCATTATTAATTGATAACCGTATCATTTCTAATTAATTATTTTACTATTCTTAATTACTAGCTTTATAATTTTTAATTATTTTTAACAAATAATTTCTACTTTAATAATCATTTCTCATGATTATTAATAATTAGCCAACGTCAAATCTACTACTACTATTGCACAACACCTATTTTTGCAACTATGGTTAAAATCTTCATTTTTTCATCACAGATATGCCCAAGATGCACAAAAGTGCTGGAAACGGTGAGATAAGCCTAATTTTGCAACAATGTTTAAGGTTTGGAGGTTTCATAGACTAAAGTTGAAAATCAGTGGTTTGACTGCCATAATGAAATAGGGTCACTAATCAACGTGTTTTCTCAAAAGGCCTTCAGTCAAATTCCTTGATACTTAAAATGCATACAGTGGATTATAATAATGAAAAAGGATAATTTGAAATCTTGGTTTCAACTCTAAAGGAACTCTTTAAAAAACAGATTTTAAGTTTTGGAAACCCCAATGAAAAAGTAGCAACTGCACGGTTTTTACTGTCAGATTGGCTCTAAGTGCCAAAAAGTGCTGGAAACGGGGAGATAAGCCTATTTTTGCAACAATGGTTAAAATCTTCAATTTTTCATCACAGATGTGCCCAAGATGCACAAAAGCGCTGGAAACGGTGAGATAAGCCTATTTTTGCAAGTTTGGTTAAAATCTTAAATTTTTCATCACAGATGTGCCCAAGATGCCCAAAAGCGCTGGAAACGGGGAGATAAGCCTTTTTTTGCAACTTTGGTTAAAATCATAAATTTTTCATCACAGATGTGCCCAAGATGCGCAAAAGCGCTGGAAACGGTGAGATAAACCTATTTTTGCAACTATAATTAAAATCTTAAATTTTTCATCACAAATGTGCCCAAGATGCCCAAAGGCGCTGGAAACGGTGAGATAAGCCTATTTTTGCAACTTTGGTTAAAATCTTCATTTTTTCATCACAGATATGCCCAAGGTGCACAAAAGTGCTGGAAACGGTGAGATAAGCCTAATTTTGCAACAATGTTTAAGGTTTGGAGGTTTCATAGACTAAAGTTGAAAATCAGTGGTTTGACTGCCATAATGAAATAGGGTCACTAATCAACGTGTTTTCTCAAAAGGCCTTCAGTCAAATTCCTTGATACTTAAAATGCATACAGTGGATTATAATAATGAAAAAGGATAATTTGAAATCTTGGTTTCAACTCTAAAGGAACTCTTTAAAAAACAGATTTTAAGTTTTGGAAACCCCAATGAAAAAGTAGCAACTGCACGGTTTTTACTGTCAGATTGGCTCTAAGTGCCAAAAAGTGCTGGAAACGGGGAGATAAGCCTATTTTTGCAACTTTTGTTAAAATCTTAAATTTTTCATCACAGATGTGGCCAAGATGCGCAAAAGCGCTGGAAACGGTGAGATAAGCCTATTTTTGCAACTATGGTTAAAATCTTAAATTTTTCATCCCAGATGTGCCCAAGATGCCCAAAAGCGCTGGAAACGGTGAGATAAGCCTATTTTTGCAACTTTGGTTAAAATCTTAATTTTTTCATCACAGATGTGCCCAAGATGCGCAAAAGTGCTGGAAACGGTGAGATAAACCTATTTTTGCAACTATAATTAAAATCTTAAATTTTTCATCACAAATGTGCCCAATATGCGCAAAAGCGCTGGAAACGGTGAGAAAACCCTATTTTTGCAACTATGGTTAAAATCTTAAATTTTTCATCAGAGATGTGCCCAATATGCGCAAAAGCGCTGGAAACGGTGAGAAAACCCTATTTTTGCAACTATGGTTAAAATCTTCATTTTTTCATCACAGATGTGCCCAAGATGCGCAAAAGCGCTGGAAACGGTGAGATAAGCCTATTTTTGCAACTTTGGTTAAAATCTTAAATTTTTCATCACAGATGTGCCCAAGATGCGCAAAAGCGCTGGAAACGGTGAGATAAACCTATTTTTGCAACTATAATTAAAATCTTAAATTTTTCATCACAAATGTGCCCAAGATGCCCAAAGGCACTGGAAACTGTGAGATAAGCCTATTTTTGCAACTTTGGTTAAAATCTTCAGTTTTTCATCACAGATATGCCCAAGGTGCACAAAAGTGCTGGAAACGGTGAGATAAGCCTAATTTTGCAACAATGTTTAAGGTTTGGAGGTTTCATAGACTAAAGTTGAAAATCAGTGGTTTGACTGCCATAATGAAATAGGGTCACTAATCAACGTGTTTTCTCAAAAGGCCTTCAGTCAAATTCCTTGATACTTAAAATGCATACAGTGGATTATAATAATGAAAAAGGATAATTTGAAATCTTGGATTCAACTCTAGAGGAACTCTTTAAAAAAAAGATTTGAAGTTTTGGAAACCCCAATGAAAAAGTAGCAACTGCACGGTTTCTACTGTCAGATTGGCTCTAAGTGCCAAAAAGTGCTGGAAACAGGGAGATAAGCCTATTTTTGCAACTTTGGTTAAAATCATAAATTTTTCATCACAGATGTGCCCAAGATACGCAAAAGCGCTGGAAACGGTGAGATAAGCCTATTTTTGCAACTTTGGTTAAATCTTAAATTTTTCATCACAGATGTGCCCAAGATGCGCAAAAGCGCTGGAAACGGTGAGATAAGCCTATTTTTGCAACTTTGGTTAAAATCTCCATTTTTTCATCACAGATATGCCCAAGATGCACAAAAGTGCTGGAAACGGTGAGATAAGCCTAATTTTGCAACAATGTTTAAGGTTTGGAGGTTTCATAGACTAAAGTTGAAAATCAGTGGTTTGACTGCCATAATGAAATAGGGTCACTAATCAACGTGTTTTCTCAAAAGGCCTTCAGTCAAATTCCTTGATACTTAAAATGCATACAGTGGATTATAATAATGAAAAAGGATAATTTGAAATCTTGGTTTCAACTCTAAAGGAACTCTTTAAAAAAAAGATTTTAAGTTTTGGAAACCCCAATGAAAAAGTAGCAACTGCACGGTTTCTACTGTCAGATTGGCTCTAAGTGCCAAAAAGTGCTGGAAACGGAGAGATAAGCCTATTTTTGCAACTTTGGTTAAAATCTTAAATTTTTCATCACAGATGTGCCCAAGATGCCCAAAAGCGCTGGAAACGGTGAGATAAGCCTATTTTTGCAACTATGGTTAAAATCTTAAATTTTTCATCACAGATGTGCCCAATATGCGCAAAAGCGCTGGAAACGGTGAGAAAACCCTATTTTTGCAACTATGGTTAAAATCTTAAATTTTTCATCACAGATGTGCCCAATATGCGCAAAAGCGCTGGAAACGGTGAGAAAACCCTATTTTTGCAACTATGGTTAAAATCTTAAATTTTTCATCAGAGATGTGCCCAATATGCGCAAAAGCGCTGGAAACGGTGAGATAAGCCTATTTTTGCAACTTTGGTTAAAATCTTAAATTTTTCATCACAGATGTGCCCAAGATGCGCAAAAGCGCTGGAAACGGTGAGATAAACCTATTTTTGCAACTATAATTAAAATCTTAAATTTTTCATCACAAATGTGCCCAAGATGCCCAAAGGCACTGGAAACTGTGAGATAAGCCTATTTTTGCAACTTTGGTTAAAATCTTCAGTTTTTCATCACAGATATGCCCAAGGTGCACAAAAGTGCTGGAAACGGTGAGATAAGCCTAATTTTGCAACAATGTTTAAGGTTTGGAGGTTTCATAGACTAAAGTTGAAAATCAGTGGTTTGACTGCCATAATGAAATAGGGTCACTAATCAACGTGTTTTCTCAAAAGGCCTTTAGTCAAATTCCTTGATACTTAAAATGCATACAGTGGATTATAATAATGAAAAAGGATAATTTGAAATCTTGGTTTCAACTCTAGAGGAACTCTTTAAAAAAAAGATTTGAAGTTTTGGAAACCCCAATGAAAAAGTAGCAACTGCACGGTTTCTACTGTCAGATTGGCTCTAAGTGCCAAAAAGTGCTGGAAACAGGGAGATAAGCCTATTTTTGCAACTTTGGTTAAAATCATAAATTTTTCATCACAGATGTGCCCAAGATACGCAAAAGCGCTGGAAACGGTGAGATAAGCCTATTTTTGCAACTTTGGTTAAATCTTAAATTTTTCATCACAGATGTGCCCAAGATGCGCAAAAGCGCTGGAAACGGTGAGATAAGCCTATTTTTGCAACTTTGGTTAAAATCTCCATTTTTTCATCACAGATATGCCCAAGATGCACAAAAGTGCTGGAAACGGTGAGATAAGCCTAATTTTGCAACAATGTTTAAGGTTTGGAGGTTTCATAGACTAAAGTTGAAAATCAGTGGTTTGACTGCCATAATGAAATAGGGTCACTAATCAACGTGTTTTCTCAAAAGGCCTTCAGTCAAATTCCTTGATACTTAAAATGCATACAGTGGATTATAATAATGAAAAAGGATAATTTGAAATCTTGGTTTCAACTCTAAAGGAACTCTTTAAAAAAAAGATTTTAAGTTTTGGAAACCCCAATGAAAAAGTAGCAACTGCACGGTTTCTACTGTCAGATTGGCTCTAAGTGCCAAAAAGTGCTGGAAACGGAGAGATAAGCCTATTTTTGCAACTTTGGTTAAAATCTTAAATTTTTCATCACAGATGTGCCCAAGATGCCCAAAAGCGCTGGAAACGGTGAGATAAGCCTATTTTTGCAACTATGGTTAAAATCTTAAATTTTTCATCACAGATGTGCCCAATATGCGCAAAAGCGCTGGAAACGGTGAGAAAACCCTATTTTTGCAACTATGGTTAAAATCTTAAATTTTTCATCACAGATGTGCCCAATATGCGCAAAAGCGCTGGAAACGGTGACAAAACCCTATTTTTGCAACTATGGTTAAAATCTTAAATTTTTCATCACAGATGTGCCCAAGATGCGCAAAAGCGCTGGAAACGGTGAGATAAGCCTATTTTTGCAACTTTGGTTAAAATCTTAATTTTTTCATCACAGATATGCCCAAGGTGCACAAAAGTGCTGGAAACGGTGAGATAAGCCTAATTTTGCAACAATGTTTAAGGTTTGGAGGTTTCATAGACTAAAGTTGAAAATCAGTGGTTTGACTGCCATAATGAAATAGGGTCACTAATCAACGTGTTTTCTCAAAAGGCCTTCAGTCAAATTCCTTGATACTTAAAATGCATACAGTGGATTATAATAATGAAAAAGGATAATTTGAAATCTTGGTTTCAACTCTAAAGGAACTCTTTAAAAAAAAGATTTTAAGTTTTGGAAACCCCAATGAAAAAGTAGCAACTGCACGGTTTCTACTGTTCAGATTGGCTCTAAGTGCCAAAAAGTGCTGGAAACGGGGAGATAAGCCTATTTTTGCAACAATGGTTAAAATCTTCAATTTTTCATCACAGATGTGCCAAAGATGCACAAAAGCGCTGGAAACGGTGAGATAAGCCTATTTTTGCAACTTTGGTTAAAATCTTAAATTTTTCATCACAGATGTGCCCAAGATGCGCAAAAGCGCTGGAAACGGTGAGATAAACCTATTTTTGCAACTATAATTAAAATCTTAAATTTTTCATCACAAATGTGCCCAAGATGCCCAAAGGCGCGGGAAACGGTGAGATAAGCCTAATTTTGCAACAATGTTTAAGGTTTGGAGGTTTCATAGACTAAAGTTGAAAATCAGTGGTGTGACTGCCATAATGAAATAGGGTCACTAATCAACGTGTTTTCTCAAAAGGCCTTCAGTCAAATTCCTTGATACTTAAAATGCATACAGTGGATTATAATAATGAAAAAGGATAATTTGAAATCTTGGTTTCAACTCTAGAGGAACTCTTTAAAAAAAAGATTTGAAGTTTTGGAAACCCCAATGAAAAAGTAGCAACTGCACGGTTTCTACTGTCAGATTGGCTCTAAGTGCCAAAAAGTGCTGGAAACAGGGAGATAAGCCTATTTTTGCAACTTTGGTTAAAATCATAAATTTTTCATCACAGATGTGCCCAAGATGCGCAAAAGCGCTGGAAACGGTGAGATAAGCCTATTTTTGCAACTTTGGTTAAATCTTAAATTTTTCATCACAGATGTGCCCAAGATGCGCAAAAGCGCTTGAAACGGTGAGATAAGCCTATTTTTGCAACTTTGGTTAAAATCTTCATTTTTTCATCACAGATATGCCCAAGATGCACGAAAGTGCTGGAAACGGTGAGATAAGCCTAATTTTGCAACAATGTTTAAGGTTTGGAGGTTTCATAGACTAAAGTTGAAAATCAGTGGTTTGACTGCCATAATGAAATAGGGTCACTAATCAACGTGTTTTCTCAAAAGGCCTTCAGTCAAATTCCTTGATACTTAAAATGCATACAGTGGATTATAATAATGAAAAAGGATAATTTGAAATCTTGGTTTCAACTCTAAAGGAACTCTTTAAAAAAAAGATTTTAAGTTTTGGAAACCCCAATGAAAAAGTAGCAACTGCACGGTTTCTACTGTCAGATTGGCTCTAAGTGCCAAAAAGTGCTGGAAACGGAGAGATAAGCCTATTTTTGCAACTTTGGTTAAAATCTTAAATTTTTCATCACAGATGTGCCCAAGATGCCCAAAAGCGCTGGAAACGGTGAGATAAGCCTATTTTTGCAACTATGGTTAAAATCTTAAATTTTTCATCACAGATGTGCCCAATATGCGCAAAAGCGCTGGAAACGGTGAGAAAACCCTATTTTTGCAACTTTGGTTAAAATCTTAAATTTTTCATCACAGATGTGCCCAAGATGCGCAAAAGCGCTGGAAACGGTGAGATAAACCTATTTTTGCAACTTTGGTTAAAATCTCCATTTTTTCATCACAGATATGCCCAAGATGCACAAAAGTGCTGGAAACGGTGAGATAAGCCTAATTTTGCAACAATGTTTAAGGTTTGGAGGTTTCATAGACTAAAGTTGAAAATCAGTGGTTTGACTGCCATAATGAAATAGGGTCACTAATCAACGTGTTTTCTCAAAAGGCCTTCAGTCAAATTCCTTGATACTTAAAATGCATACAGTGGATTATAATAATGAAAAAGGATAATTTGAAATCTTGGTTTCAACTCTAAAGGAACTCTTTAAAAAAAAGATTTTAAGTTTTGGAAACCCCAATGAAAAAGTAGCAACTGCACGGTTTCTACTGTCAGATTGGCTCTAAGTGCCAAAAAGTGCTGGAAACAGGGAGATAAGCCTATTTTTGCAACTTTGGTTAAATCTTAAATTTTTCATCACAGATGTGCCCAAGATGCGCAAAAGCGCTGGAAACGGTGAGATAAACCTATTTTTGCAACTATAATTAAAATCTTAAATTTTTCATCACAAATTTGCCCAAGATGCCCAAAGGCACTGGAAACTGTGAGATAAGCCTATTTTTGCAACTTTGGTTAAAATCTTCAGTTTTTCATCACAGATATGCCCAAGGTGCACAAAAGTGCTGGAAACGGTGAGATAAGCCTAATTTTGCAACAATGTTTAAGGTTTGGAGGTTTCATAGACTAAAGTTGAAAATCAGTGGTTTGACTGCCATAATGAAATAGGGTCACTAATCAACGTGTTTTCTCAAAAGGCCTTCAGTCAAATTCCTTGATACTTAAAATGCATACAGTGGATTATAATAATGAAAAAAAATAATTTGAAATCTTGGTTTCAACTCTAGAGGAACTCTTTAAAAAAAAGATTTGAAGTTTTGGAAACCCCAATGAAAAAGTAGCAACTGCACGGTTTCTACTGTCAGATTGGCTCTAAGTGCCAAAAAGTGCTGGAAACAGGGAGATAAGCCTATTTTTGCAACTTTGGTTAAAATCATAAATTTTTCATCACAGATGTGCCCAAGATGCGCAAAAGCGCTGGAAACGGTGAGATAAGCCTATTTTTGCAACTTTGGTTAAATCTTAAATTTTTCATCACAGATGTGCCCAAGATGCGCAAAAGCGCTGGAAACGGTGAGATAAGCCTATTTTTGCAACTTTGGTTAAAATCTCCATTTTTTCATCACAGATATGCCCAAGATGCACAAAAGTGCTGGAAACGGTGAGATAAGCCTAATTTTGCAACAATGTTTAAGGTTTGGAGGTTTCATAGACTAAAGTTGAAAATCAGTGGTTTGACTGCCATAATGAAATAGGGTCACTAATCAACGTGTTTTCTCAAAAGGCCTTCAGTCAAATTCCTTGATACTTAAAATGCATACAGTGGATTATAATAATGAAAAAGGATAATTTGAAATCTTGGTTTCAACTCTAAAGGAACTCTTTAAAAAAAAGATTTTAAGTTTTGGAAACCCCAATGAAAAAGTAGCAACTGCACGGTTTCTACTGTCAGATTGGCTCTAAGTGCCAAAAAGTGCTGGAAACGGAGAGATAAGCCTATTTTTGCAACTTTGGTTAAAATCTTAAATTTTTCATCACAGATGTGCCCAAGATGCCCAAAAGCGCTGGAAACGGTGAGATAAGCCTATTTTTGCAACTATGGTTAAAATCTTAAATTTTTCATCACAGATGTGCCCAATATGCGCAAAAGCGCTGGAAACGGTGAGAAAACCCTATTTTTGCAACTATGGTTAAAATCTTAAATTTTTCATCACAGATGTGCCCAATATGCGCAAAAGCGCTGGAAACGGTGAGAAAACCCTATTTTTGCAACTATGGTTAAAATCTTAAATTTTTCATCACAGATGTGCCCAAGATGCGCAAAAGCGCTGGAAACGGTGAGATAAGCCTATTTTTGCAACTTTGGTTAAAATCTTAATTTTTTCATCACAGATATGCCCAAGGTGCACAAAAGTGCTGGAAACGGTGAGATAAGCCTAATTTTGCAACAATGTTTAAGGTTTGGAGGTTTCATAGACTAAAGTTGAAAATCAGTGGTTTGACTGCCATAATGAAATAGGGTCACTAATCAATGTGTTTTCTCAAAAGGCCTTCAGTCAAATTCCTTGATACTTAAAATGCATACAGTGGATTATAATAATGAAAAAGGATAATTTGAAATCTTGGTTTCAACTCTAGAGGAACTCTTTAAAAAAAAGATTTGAAGTTTTGGAAACCCCAATGAAAAAGTAGCAACTGCACGGTTTCTACTGTCAGATTGGCTCTAAGTGCCAAAAAGTGCTGGAAACAGGGAGATAAGCCTATTTTTGCAACTTTGGTTAAAATCATAAATTTTTCATCACAGATGTGCCCAAGATGCGCAAAAGCGCTGGAAACGGTGAGATAAGCCTATTTTTGCAACTTTGGTTAAATCTTAAATTTTTCATCACAGATGTGCCCAAGATGCGCAAAAGCGCTGGAAACGGTGAGATAAGCCTATTTTTGCAACTTTGGTTAAAATCTCCATTTTTTCATCACAGATATGCCCAAGATGCACAAAAGTGCTTGAAACGGTGAGATAAGCCTAATTTTGCAACAATGTTTAAGGTTTGGAGGTTTCATAGACTAAAGTTTAAAATCAGTGGTTTGACTGCCATAATGAAATAGGGTCACTAATCAACGTGTTTTCTCAAAAGGCCTTCAGTCAAATTCCTTGATACTTAAAATGCATACAGTGGATTATAATAATGAAAAAGGATAATTTGAAATCTTGGTTTCAACTCTAGAGGAACTCTTTAAAAAAAAGATTTGAAGTTTTGGAAACCCCAATGAAAAAGTAGCAACTGCACGGTTTCTACTGTCAGATTGGCTCTAAGTGCCAAAAAGTGCTGGAAACAGGGAGATAAGCCTATTTTTGCAACTTTGGTTAAAATCATAAATTTTTCATCACAGATGTGCCCAAGATGCGCAAAAGCGCTGGAAACGGTGAGATAAGCCTATTTTTGCAACTTTGGTTAAATCTTAAATTTTTCATCACAGATGTGCCCAAGATGCGCAAAAGCGCTGGAAACGGTGAGATAAGCCTATTTTTGCAACTTTGGTTAAAATCTCCATTTTTTCATCACAGATATGCCCAAGATGCACAAAAGTGCTGGAAACGGTGAGATAAGCCTAATTTTGCAACAATGTTTAAGGTTTGGAGGTTTCATAGACTAAAGTTGAAAATCAGTGGTTTGACTGCCATAATGAAATAGGGTCACTAATCAACGTGTTTTCTCAAAAGGCCTTCAGTCAAATTCCTTGATACTTAAAATGCATACAGTGGATTATAATAATGAAAAAGGATAATTTGAAATCTTGGTTTCAACTCTAAAGGAACTCTTTAAAAAAAAGATTTTAAGTTTTGGAAACCCCAATGAAAAAGTAGCAACTGCACGGTTTCTACTGTCAGATTGGCTCTAAGTGCCAAAAAGTGCTGGAAACAGGGAGATATGCCTATTTTTGCAACTTTGGTTAAATCTTAAATTTTTCATCACAGATGTGCCCAAGATGCGCAAAAGCGCTGGAAACGGTGAGATAAACCTATTTTTGCAACTATAATTAAAATCTTAAATTTTTCATCACAAATTTGCCCAAGATGCCCAAAGGCACTGGAAACTGTGAGATAAGCCTATTTTTGCAACTTTGGTTAAAATCTTCAGTTTTTCATCACAGATATGCCCAAGGTGCACAAAAGTGCTGGAAACGGTGAGATAAGCCTAATTTTGCAACAATGTTTAAGGTTTGGAGGTTTCATAGACTAAAGTTGAAAATCAGTGGTTTGACTGCCATAATGAAATAGGGTCACTAATCAACGTGTTTTCTCAAAAGGCCTTCAGTCAAATTCCTTGATACTTAAAATGCATACAGTGGATTATAATAATGAAAAAGGATAATTTGAAATCTTGGTTTCAACTCTAGAGGAACTCTTTAAAAAAAAGATTTGAAGTTTTGGAAACCCCAATGAAAAAGTAGCAACTGCACGGTTTCTACTGTCAGATTGGCTCTAAGTGCCAAAAAGTGCTGGAAACAGGGAGATAAGCCTATTTTTGCAACTTTGGTTAAAATCATAAATTTTTCATCACAGATGTGCCCAAGATGCGCAAAAGCGCTGGAAACGGTGAGATAAGCCTATTTTTGCAACTTTGGTTAAAATCTCCATTTTTTCATCACAGATATGCCCAAGATGCACAAAAGTGCTGGAAACGGTGAGATAAGCCTAATTTTGCAACAATGTTTAAGGTTTGGAGGTTTCATAGACTAAAGTTGAAAATCAGTGGTTTGACTGCCATAATGAAATAGGGTCACTAATCAACGTGTTTTCTCAAAAGGCCTTCAGTCAAATTCCTTGATACTTAAAATGCATACGGTGGATTATAATAATGAAAAAGGATAATTTGAAATCTTGGTTTCAACTCTAAAGGAACTCTTTAAAAAAAAGATTTTAAGTTTTGGAAACCCCAATGAAAAAGTAGCAACTGCACGGTTTCTACTGTCAGATTGGCTCTAAGTGCCAAAAAGTGCTGGAAACGGAGAGATAAGCCTATTTTTGCAACTTTGGTTAAAATCTTAAATTTTTCATCACAGATGTGCCCAAGATGCCCAAAAGCGCTGGAAACGGTGAGATAAGCCTATTTTTGCAACTATGGTTAAAATCTTAAATTTTTCATCACAGATGTGCCCAATATGCGCAAAAGCGCTGGAAACGGTGAGAAAACCCTATTTTTGCAACTATGGTTAAAATCTTAAATTTTTCATCACAGATGTGCCCAATATGCGCAAAAGCGCTGGAAACGGTGAGAAAACCCTATTTTTGCAACTATGGTTAAAATCTTAAATTTTTCATCACAGATGTGCCCAAGATGCGCAAAAGCGCTGGAAACGGTGAGATAAGCCTATTTTTGCAACTTTGGTTAAAATCTTAAATTTTTCATCACAGATGTGCCCAAGATGCCCAAAAGCGCTGGAAACGGTGAGATAAGCCTATTTTTGCAACTATGGTTAAAATCTTAAATTTTTCATCACAGATGTGCCCAATATGCGCAAAAGCGCTGGAAACGGTGAGAAAACCCTATTTTTGCAACTTTGGTTAAAATCTTAAATTTTTCATCACAGATGTGCCCAAGATGCGCAAAAGCGCTGGAAACGGTGAGATAAACCTATTTTTGCAACTTTGGTTAAAATCTCCATTTTTTCATCACAGATATGCCCAAGATGCACAAAAGTGCTGGAAACGGTGAGATAAGCCTAATTTTGCAACAATGTTTAAGGTTTGGAGGTTTCATAGACTAAAGTTGAAAATCAGTGGTTTGACTGCCATAATGAAATAGGGTCACTAATCAACGTGTTTTCTCAAAAGGCCTTCAGTCAAATTCCTTGATACTTAAAATGCATACAGTGGATTATAATAATGAAAAAGGATAATTTGAAATCTTGGTTTCAACTCTAAAGGAACTCTTTAAAAAAAAGATTTTAAGTTTTGGAAACCCCAATGAAAAAGTAGCAACTGCACGGTTTCTACTGTCAGATTGGCTCTAAGTGCCAAAAAGTGCTGGAAACAGGGAGATAAGCCTATTTTTGCAACTTTGGTTAAATCTTAAATTTTTCATCACAGATGTGCCCAAGATGCGCAAAAGCGCTGGAAACGGTGAGATAAACCTATTTTTGCAACTATAATTAAAATCTTAAATTTTTCATCACAAATTTGCCCAAGATGCCCAAAGGCACTGGAAACTGTGAGATAAGCCTATTTTTGCAACTTTGGTTAAAATCTCCATTTTTTCATCACAGATATGCCCAAGATGCACAAAAGTGCTGGAAACGGTGAGATAAGCCTAATTTTGCAACAATGTTTAAGGTTTGGAGGTTTCATAGACTAAAGTTGAAAATCAGTGGTTTGACTGCCATAATGAAATAGGGTCACTAATCAACGTGTTTTCTCAAAAGGCCTTCAGTCAAATTCCTTGATACTTAAAATGCATACAGTGGATTATAATAATGAAAAAGGATAATTTGAAATCTTGGTTTCAACTCTAAAGGAACTCTTTAAAAAAAAGATTTTAAGTTTTGGAAACCCCAATGAAAAAGTAGCAACTGCACGGTTTCTACTGTCAGATTGGCTCTAAGTGTCAAAAAGCGCTGGAAACGGTGAAAAAACCCTATTTTTGCAACTATGGTTAAAATCTTAAATTTTTCATCACAGATGTGCCCAATATGCGCAAAAGCGCTGGAAACGGTGAGAAAACCCTATTTTTGCAACTATGGTTAAAATCTTAAATTTTTCATCACAGATGTGCCCAAGATGCGCAAAAGCGCTGGAAACGGTGAGATAAGCCTATTTTTGCAACTTTGGTTAAAATCTTAATTTTTTCATCACAGATATGCCCAAGGTGCACAAAAGTGCTGGAAACGGTGAGATAAGCCTAATTTTGCAACAATGTTTAAGGTTTGGAGGTTTCATAGACTAAAGTTGAAAATCAGTGGTTTGACTGCCATAATGAAATAGGGTCACTAATCAACGTGTTTTCTCAAAAGGCCTTCAGTCAAATTCCTTGATACTTAAAATGCATACAGTGGATTATAATAATGAAAAAGGATAATTTGAAATCTTGGTTTCAACTCTAGAGGAACTCTTTAAAAAAAAGATTTGAAGTTTTGGAAACCCCAATGAAAAAGTAGCAACTGCACGGTTTCTACTGTCAGATTGGCTCTAAGTGCCAAAAAGTGCTGGAAACAGGGAGATAAGCCTATTTTTGCAACTTTGGTTAAAATCATAAATTTTTCATCACAGATGTGCCCAAGATGCGCAAAATCGCTGGAAACGGTGAGATAAGCCTATTTTTGCAACTTTGGTTAAATCTTAAATTTTTCATCACAGATGTGCCCAAGATGCGCAAAAGCGCTGGAAACGGTGAGATAAGCCTATTTTTGCAACTTTGGTTAAAATCTCCATTTTTTCATCACAGATATGCCCAAGATGCACAAAAGTGCTGGAAACGGTGAGATAAGCCTAATTTTGCAACAATGTTTAAGGTTTGGAGGTTTCATAGACTAAAGTTTAAAATCAGTGGTTTGACTGCCATAATGAAATAGGGTCACTAATCAACGTGTTTTCTCAAAAGGCCTTCAGTCAAATTCCTTGATACTTAAAATGCATACAGTGGATTATAATAATGAAAAAGGATAATTTGAACTCTTGGTTTCAACTCTAGAGGAACTCTTTAAAAAAAAGATTTGAAGTTTTGGAAACCCCAATGAAAAAGTAGCAACTGCACGGTTTCTACTGTCAGATTGGCTCTAAGTGCCAAAAAGTGCTGGAAACAGGGAGATAAGCCTATTTTTGCAACTTTGGTTAAAATCATAAATTTTTCATCACAGATGTGCCCAAGATGCGCAAAAGCGCTGGAAACGGTGAGATAAGCCTATTTTTGCAACTTTGGTTAAATCTTAAATTTTTCATCACAGATGTGCCCAAGATGCGCAAAAGCGCTGGAAACGGTGAGATAAGCCTATTTTTGCAACTTTGGTTAAAATCTCCATTTTTTCATCACAGATATGCCCAAGATGCACAAAAGTGCTGGAAACGGTGAGATAAGCCTAATTTTGCAACAATGTTTAAGGTTTGGAGGTTTCATAGACTAAAGTTGAAAATCAGTGGTTTGACTGCCATAATGAAATAGGGTCACTAATCAACGTGTTTTCTCAAAAGGCCTTCAGTCAAATTCCTTGATACTTAAAATGCATACAGTGGATTATAATAATGAAAAAGGATAATTTGAAATCTTGGTTTCAACTCTAAAGGAACTCTTTAAAAAAAAGATTTTAAGTTTTGGAAACCCCAATGAAAAAGTAGCAACTGCACGGTTTCTACTGTCAGATTGGCTCTAAGTGCCAAAAAGTGCTGGAAACGGAGAGATAAGCCTATTTTTGCAACTTTGGTTAAAATCTTAAATTTTTCATCACAGATGTGCCCAAGATGCCCAAAAGCGCTGGAAACGGTGAGATAAGCCTATTTTTGCAACTATGGTTAAAATCTTAAATTTTTCATCACAGATGTGCCCAATATGCGCAAAAGCGCTGGAAACGGTGAGAAAACCCTATTTTTGCAACTATGGTTAAAATCTTAAATTTTTCATCACAGATGTGCCCAATATGCGCAAAAGCGCTGGAAACGGTGAGAAAACCCTATTTTTGCAACTATGGTTAAAATCTTAAATTTTTCATCACAGATGTGCCCAAGATGCGCAAAAGCGCTGGAAACGGTGAGATAAGCCTATTTTTGCAACTTTGGTTAAAATCTTAATTTTTTCATCACAGATATGCCCAAGGTGCACAAAAGTGCTGGAAACGGTGAGATAAGCCTAATTTTGCAACAATGTTTAAGGTTTGGAGGTTTCATAGACTAAAGTTGAAAATCAGTGGTTTGACTGCCATAATGAAATAGGGTCACTAATCAACGTGTTTTCTCAAAAGGCCTTCAGTCAAATTCCTTGATACTTAAAATGCATACAGTGGATTATAATAATGAAAAAGGATAATTTGAAATCTTGATTTCAACTCTAAAGGAACTCTTTAAAAAAAAGATTTTAAGTTTTGGAAACCCCAATGAAAAAGTAGCAACTGCACGGTTTCTACTGTTCAGATTGGCTCTAAGTGCCAAAAAGTGCTGGAAACGGGGAGATAAGCCTATTTTTGCAACAATGGTTAAAATCTTCAATTTTTCATCACAGATGTGCCCAAGATGCACAAAAGCGCTGGAAACGGTGAGATAAGCCTATTTTTGCAACTTTGGTTAAAATCTTAAATTTTTCATCACAGATGTGCCCAAGATGCGCAAAAGCGCTGGAAACGGTGAGATAAACCTATTTTTGCAACTATAATTAAAATCTTAAATTTTTCATCACAAATGTGCCCAAGATGCCCAAAGGCGCGGGAAACGGTGAGATAAGCCTAATTTTGCAACAATGTTTAAGGTTTGGAGGTTTCATAGACTAAAGTTGAAAATCAGTGGTTTGACTGCCATAATGAAATAGGGTCACTAATCAACGTGTTTTCTCAAAAGGCCTTCAGTCAAATTCCTTGATACTTAAAATGCATACAGTGGATTATAATAATGAAAAAGGATAATTTGAAATCTTGGTTTCAACTCTAAAGGAACTCTTTAAAAAAAAGATTTTAAGTTTTGGAAACCCCAATGAAAAAGTAGCAACTGCAAGGTTTTTACTGTCAGATTGGCTCTAAGTGCCAAAAAGTGCTGGAAACGGGGAGATAAGCCTATTTTTGCAACTTTGGTTAAAATCTTAAATTTTTCATCACAGATGTGCCCAATATGCGCAAAAGCGCTGGAAACGGTGAGAAAACCCTATTTTTGCAACTATGGTTAAAATCTTAAATTTTTCATCACAGATGTGCCCAAGATGCGCAAAAGCGCTGGAAACGGTGAGATAAACCTATTTTTGCAACAATGGTTAAAATCTTCAATTTTTCATCACAGATGTGCCCAAGATGCACAAAAGCGCTGGAAACGGTGAGATAAGCCTATTTTTGCAACTTTGGTTAAAATCTTAAATTTTTCATCACAGATGTGCCCAAGATGCCCAAAAGCGCTGGAAACGGTGAGATAAGCCTATTTTTACAACTATGGTTAAAATCTTAAATTTTTCATCACAGATGTGCCCAATATGCGCAAAAGCGCTGGAAACGGTGAGAAAACCCTATTTTTGCAACTTTGGTTAAAATCTTAAATTTTTCATCACAGATGTGCCCAAGATGCGCAAAAGCGCTGGAAACGGTGAGATAAACCTATTTTTGCAACTATAATTAAAATCTTAAATTTTTCATCACAAATGTGCCCAAGATGCCCAAAGGCACTGGAAACTTTGAGATAAGCCTATTTTTGCAACTTTGGTTAAAATCTTCAGTTTTTCATCACAGATATGCCCAAGGTGCACAAAAGTGCTGGAAACGGTGAGATAAGCCTAATTTTGCAACAATGTTTAAGGTTTGGAGGTTTCATAGACTAAAGTTGAAAATCAGTGGTTTGACTGCCATAATGAAATAGGGTCACTAATCAACGTGTTTTCTCAAAAGGCCTTCAGTCAAATTCCTTGATACTTAAAATGCATACAGTGGATTATAATAATGAAAAAGGATAATTTGAAATCTTGGTTTCAACTCTAGAGGAACTCTTTAAAAAAAGATTTGAAGTTTTGGAAACCCCAATGAAAAAGTAGCAACTGCACGGTTTCTACTGTCAGATTGGCTCTAAGTGCCAAATAGTGCTGGAAACAGGGAGATAAGCCTATTTTTGCAACTTTGGTTAAAATCATAAATTTTTCATCACAGATGTGCCCAAGATGCGCAAAAGCGCTGGAAACGGTGAGATAAGCCTATTTTTGCAACTTTGGTTAAATCTTAAATTTTTCATCACAGATGTGCCCAAGATGCGCAAAAGCGCTGGAAACGGTGAGATAAACCTATTTTGCAACTATAATTAAAATCTTAAATTTTTCATCACAAATGTGCCCAAGATGCCCAAAGGCGCGGGAAACGGTGAGATAAGCCTAATTTTGCAACAATGTTTAAGGTTTGGAGGTTTCATAGACTAAAGTTGAAAATCAGTGGTGTGACTGCCATAATGAAATAGGGTCACTAATCAACGTGTTTTCTCAAAAGGCCTTCAGTCAAATTCCTTGATACTTAAAATGCATACAGTGGATTATAATAATGAAAAAGGATAATTTGAAATCTTGGTTTCAACTCTAGAGGAACTCTTTAAAAAAAAGATTTGAAGTTTTGGAAACCCCAATGAAAAAGTAGCAACTGCACGGTTTCTACTGTCAGATTGGCTCTAAGTGCCAAAAAGTGCTGGAAACAGGGAGATAAGCCTATTTTTGCAACTTTGGTTAAAATCATAAATTTTTCATCACAGATGTGCCCAAGATGCGCAAAAGCGCTGGAAACGGTGAGATAAGCCTATTTTTGCAACTTTGGTTAAATCTTAAATTTTTCATCACAGATGTGCCCAAGATGCGCAAAAGCGCTTGAAACGGTGAGATAAGCCTATTTTTGCAACTTTGGTTAAAATCTTCATTTTTTCATCACAGATATGCCCAAGATGCACGAAAGTGCTGGAAACGGTGAGATAAGCCTAATTTTGCAACAATGTTTAAGGTTTGGAGGTTTCATAGACTAAAGTTGAAAATCAGTGGTTTGACTGCCATAATGAAATAGGGTCACTAATCAACGTGTTTTCTCAAAAGGCCTTCAGTCAAATTCCTTGATACTTAAAATGCATACAGTGGATTATAATAATGAAAAAGGATAATTTGAAATCTTGGTTTCAACTCTAAAGGAACTCTTTAAAAAAAAGATTTTAAGTTTTGGAAACCCCAATGAAAAAGTAGCAACTGCAAGGTTTTTACTGTCAGATTGGCTCTAAGTGCCAAAAAGTGCTGGAAACGGGGAGATAAGCCTATTTTTGCAACTTTGGTTAAAATCTTAAATTTTTCATCACAGATGTGCCCAATATGCGCAAAAGCGCTGGAAACGGTGAGAAAACCCTATTTTTGCAACTATGGTTAAAATCTTAAATTTTTCATCACAGATGTGCCCAAGATGCGCAAAAGCGCTGGAAACGGTGAGATAAACCTATTTTTGCAACAATGGTTAAAATCTTCAATTTTTCATCACAGATGTGCCCAAGATGCACAAAAGCGCTGGAAACGGTGAGATAAGCCTATTTTTGCAACTTTGGTTAAAATCTTAATTTTTTCATCACAGATATGCCCAAGGTGCACAAAAGTGCTGGAAACGGTGAGATAAGCCTAATTTTGCAACAATGTTTAAGGTTTGGAGGTTTCATAGACTAAAGTTGAAAATCAGTGGTTTGACTGCCATAATGAAATAGGGTCACTAATCAACGTGTTTTCTCAAAAGGCCTTCAGTCAAATTCCTTGATACTTAAAATGCATACAGTGGATTATAATAATGAAAAAGGATAATTTGAAATCTTGGTTTCAACTCTAAAGGAACTCTTTAAAAAAAAGATTTTAAGTTTTGGAAACCCCAATGAAAAAGTAGCAACTGCACGGTTTCTACTGTCAGATTGGCTCTAAGTGCCAAAAAGTGCTGGAAACGGAGAGATAAGCCTATTTTTGCAACTTTGGTTAAAGTCTTAAATTTTTCATCACAGATATGCCCAAGATGCGCAAAAGCGCTGGAAACGGTGAGATAAACCTATTTTTGCAACTATAATTAAAATCTTAAATTTTTCATCACAAATGTGCCCAAGATGCCCAAAGGCACTGGAAACTGTGAGATAAGCCTATTTTTGCAACTTTGGTTAAAATCTTCATTTTTTCATCACAGATATGCCCAAGGTGCACAAAAGTGTTGGAAACGGTGAGATAAGCCTAATTTTGCAACAATGTTTAAGGTTTGGAGGTTTCATAGACTAAAGTTGAAAATCACTGGTTTGACTGCCATAATGAAATAGGGTCACTAATCAACGTGTTTTCTCAAAAGGCCTTCAGTCAAATTCCTTGATACTTAAAATGCATACAGTGGATTATAATAATGAAAAAGGATATTTGAAATCTTGGTTTCAACTCTAGAGGAACTCTTTAAAAAAAAGATTTTAAGTTTTGGAAACCCCAATGAAAAAGTAGCAACTGCACGGTTTCTACTGTCAGATTGGCTCTAAGTGCCAAAAAGTGCTGGAAACAGGGAGATAAGCCTATTTTTGCAACTTTGGTTAAATCTTAAATTTTTCATCACAGATGTGCCCAAGATGCGCAAAAGCGCTGGAAACGGTGAGATAAGCCTATTTTTGCAACTTTGGTTAAAATCTTCATTTTTTCATCACAGATATGCCCAAGATGCACAAAAGTGCTGGAAACGGTGAGATAAGCCTAATTTTGCAACAATGTTTAAGGTTTGGAGGTTTCATAGACTAAAGTTGAAAATCAGTGGTTTGACTGCCATAATGAAATAGGGTCACTAATCAACGTGTTTTCTCAAAAGGCCTTCAGTCAAATTCCTTGATACTTAAAATGCATACAGTGGATTATAATAATGAAAAAGGATAATTTGAAATCTTGGTTTCAACTGTAAAGGAACTCTTTAAAAAACAGATTTTAAGTTTTGGAAACCCCAATGAAAAAGTAGCAACTGCACGGTTTTTACTGTCAGATTGGCTCTAAGTGCCAAAAAGTGATGGAAACGGGGAGATAAGCCTATTTTTGCAACAATGGTTAAAATCATCAATTTTTCATCACAGATGTGCCCAAGATGCACAAAAGCGCTGGAAACGGTGAGATAAGCCTATTTTTGCAACTATGGTTAAAATCTTAAATTTTTCATCACAGATGTGCCCAATATGCGCAAAAGCGCTGGAAACGGTGAGAAAACCCTATTTTTGCAACTATGGTTAAAATCTTAAATTTTTCATCACAGATGTGCCCAATATGCGCAAAAGCGCTGGAAACGGTGAGAAAACCCTATTTTTGCAACTATGGTTAAAATCTTAAATTTTTCATCACAGATGTGCCCAAGATGCGCAAAAGCGCTGGAAACGGTGAGATAAGCCTATTTTTGCAACTTTGGTTAAAATCTTAATTTTTTCATCACAGATATGCCCAAGGTGCACAAAAGTGCTGGAAACGGTGAGATAAGCCTAATTTTGCAACAATGTTTAAGGTTTGGAGGTTTCATAGACTAAAGTTGAAAATCAGTGGTTTGACTGCCATAATGAAATAGGGTCACTAATCAACGTGTTTTCTCAAAAGGCCTTCAGTCAAATTCCTTGATACTTAAAATGCATACAGTGGATTATAATAATGAAAAAGGATAATTTGAAATCTTGATTTCAACTCTAAAGGAACTCTTTAAAAAAAAGATTTTAAGTTTTGGAAACCCCAATGAAAAAGTAGCAACTGCACGGTTTCTACTGTTCAGATTGGCTCTAAGTGCCAAAAAGTGCTGGAAACGGGGAGATAAGCCTATTTTTGCAACAATGGTTAAAATCTTCAATTTTTCATCACAGATGTGCCCAAGATGCACAAAAGCGCTGGAAACGGTGAGATAAGCCTATTTTTGCAACTTTGGTTAAAATCTTAAATTTTTCATCACAGATGTGCCCAAGATGCGCAAAAGCGCTGGAAACGGTGAGATAAACCTATTTTTGCAACTATAATTAAAATCTTAAATTTTTCATCACAAATGTGCCCAAGATGCCCAAAGGCGCGGGAAACGGTGAGATAAGCCTAATTTTGCAACAATGTTTAAGGTTTGGAGGTTTCATAGACTAAAGTTGAAAATCAGTGGTTTGACTGCCATAATGAAATAGGGTCACTAATCAACGTGTTTTCTCAAAAGGCCTTCAGTCAAATTCCTTGATACTTAAAATGCATACAGTGGATTATAATAATGAAAAAGGATAATTTGAAATCTTGGTTTCAACTCTAAAGGAACTCTTTAAAAAAAAGATTTTAAGTTTTGGAAACCCCAATGAAAAAGTAGCAACTGCACGGTCAGATTGGCTCTAAGTGCCAAAATATTGCTGGAAACGGGGAGATAAGCCTATTTTTGCAACTTTGGTTAAAATCTTAAATTTTTCATCACAGATGTGCCCAATATGCGCAAAAGCGCTGGAAACGGTGAGAAAACCCTATTTTTGCAACTATGGTTAAAATCTTAAATTTTTCATCACAGATGTGCCCAAGATGCGCAAAAGCGCTGGAAACGGTGAGATAAACCTATTTTTGCAACAATGGTTAAAATCTTCAATTTTTCATCACAGATGTGCCCAAGATGCACAAAAGCGCTGGAAACGGTGAGATAAGCCTATTTTTGCAACTTTGGTTAAAATCTTAAATTTTTCATCACAGATGTGCCCAAGATGCCCAAAAGCGCTGGAAACGGTGAGATAAGCCTATTTTTGCAACTATGGTTAAAATCTTAAATTTTTCATCACAGATGTGCCCAATATGCGCAAAAGCGCTGGAAACGGTGAGAAAACCCTATTTTTGCAACTTTGGTTAAAATCTTAAATTTTTCATCACAGATGTGCCCAAGATGCGCAAAAGCGCTGGAAACGGTGAGATAAACCTATTTTTGCAACTATAATTAAAATCTTAAATTTTTCATCACAAATGTGCCCAAGATGCCCAAAGGCACTGGAAACTGTGAGATAAGCCTATTTTTGCAACTTTGGTTAAAATCTTCAGTTTTTCATCACAGATATGCCCAAGGTGCACAAAAGTGCTGGAAACGGTGAGATAAGCCTAATTTTGCAACAATGTTTAAGGTTTGGAGGTTTCATAGACTAAAGTTGAAAATCAGTGGTTTGACTGCCATAATGAAATAGGGTCACTAATCAACGTGTTTTCTCAAAAGGCCTTCAGTCAAATTCCTTGATACTTAAAATGCATACAGTGGATTATAATAATGAAAAAGGATAATTTGAAATCTTGGTTTCAACTCTAGAGGAACTCTTTAAAAAAAAGATTTGAAGTTTTGGAAACCCCAATGAAAAAGGAGCAACTGCACGGTTTCTACTGTCAGATTGGCTCTAAGTGCCAAAAAGTGCTGGAAACAGGGAGATAAGCCTATTTTTGCAACTTTGGTTAAAATCATAAATTTTTCATCACAGATGTGCCCAAGATGCGCAAAAGCGCTGGAAACGGTGAGATAAGCCTATTTTTGCAACTTTGGTTAAATCTTAAATTTTTCATCACAGATGTGCCCAAGATGCGCAAAAGCGCTGGAAACGGTGAGATAAACCTATTTTTGCAACTATAATTAAAATCTTAAATTTTTCATCACAAATGTGCCCAAGATGCCCAAAGGCGCGGGAAACGGTGAGATAAGCCTAATTTTGCAACAATGTTTAAGGTTTGGAGGTTTCATAGACTAAAGTTGAAAATCAGTGGTGTGACTGCCATAATGAAATAGGGTCACTAATCAACGTGTTTTCTCAAAAGGCCTTCAGTCAAATTCCTTGATACTTAAAATGCATACAGTGGATTATAATAATGAAAAAGGATAATTTGAAATCTTGGTTTCAACTCTAGAGGAACTCTTTAAAAAAAAGATTTGAAGTTTTGGAAACCCCAATGAAAAAGTAGCAACTGCAAGGTTTTTACTGTCAGATTGGCTCTAAGTGCCAAAAAGTGCTGGAAACAGGGAGATAAGCCTATTTTTGCAACTTTGGTTAAAATCATAAATTTTTCATCACAGATGTGCCCAAGATGCGCAAAAGCGCTGGAAACGGTGAGATAAGCCTATTTTTGCAACTTTGGTTAAATCTTAAATTTTTCATCACAGATGTGCCCAAGATGCGCAAAAGCGCTTGAAACGGTGAGATAAGCCTATTTTTGCAACTTTGGTTAAAATCTTCATTTTTTCATCACAGATATGCCCAAGATGCACGAAAGTGCTGGAAACGGTGAGATAAGCCTAATTTTGCAACAATGTTTAAGGTTTGGAGGTTTCATAGACTAAAGTTGAAAATCAGTGGTTTGACTGCCATAATGAAATAGGGTCACTAATCAACGTGTTTTCTCAAAAGGCCTTCAGTCAAATTCCTTGATACTTAAAATGCATACAGTGGATTATAATAATGAAAAAGGATAATTTGAAATCTTGGTTTCAACTCTAAAGGAACTCTTTAAAAAAAAGATTTTAAGTTTTGGAAACCCCAATGAAAAAGTAGCAACTGCAAGGTTTTTACTGTCAGATTGGCTCTAAGTGCCAAAAAGTGCTGGAAACGGGGAGATAAGCCTATTTTTGCAACTTTGGTTAAAATCTTAAATTTTTCATCACAGATGTGCCCAATATGCGCAAAAGCGCTGGAAACGGTGAGAAAACCCTATTTTTGCAACTATGGTTAAAATCTTAAATTTTTCATCACAGATGTGCCCAAGATGCGCAAAAGCGCTGGAAACGGTGAGATAAACCTATTTTTGCAACAATGGTTAAAATCTTCAATTTTTCATCACAGATGTGCCCAAGATGCACAAAAGCGCTGGAAACGGTGAGATAAGCCTATTTTTGCAACTTTGGTTAAAATCTTAATTTTTTCATCACAGATATGCCCAAGGTGCACAAAAGTGCTGGAAACGGTGAGATAAGCCTAATTTTGCAACAATGTTTAAGATTTGGAGGTTTCATAGACTAAAGTTGAAAATCAGTGGTTTGACTGCCATAATGAAATAGGGTCACTAATCAACGTGTTTTCTCAAAAGGCCTTCAGTCAAATTCCTTGATACTTAAAATGCATACAGTGGATTATAATAATGAAAAAGGATAATTTGAAATCTTGGTTTCAACTCTAAAGGAACTCTTTAAAAAAAAGATTTTAAGTTTTGGAAACCCCAATGAAAAAGTAGCAACTGCACGGTTTCTACTGTCAGATTGGCTCTAAGTGCCAAAAAGTGCTGGAAACGGAGAGATAAGCCTATTTTTGCAACTTTGGTTAAAGTCTTAAATTTTTCATCACAGATATGCCCAAGATGCGCAAAAGCGCTGGAAACGGTGAGATAAACCTATTTTTGCAACTATAATTAAAATCTTAAATTTTTCATCACAAATGTGCCCAAGATGCCCAAAGGCACTGGAAACTGTGAGATAAGCCTATTTTTGCAACTTTGGTTAAAATCTTCATTTTTTCATCACAGATATGCCCAAGGTGCACAAAAGTGTTGGAAACGGTGAGATAAGCCTAATTTTGCAACAATGTTTAAGGTTTGGAGGTTTCATAGACTAAAGTTGAAAATCACTGGTTTGACTGCCATAATGAAATAGGGTCACTAATCAACGTGTTTTCTCAAAAGGCCTTCAGTCAAATTCCTTGATACTTAAAATGCATACAGTGGATTATAATAATGAAAAAGGATATTTGAAATCTTGGTTTCAACTCTAGAGGAACTCTTTAAAAAAAAGATTTTAAGTTTTGGAAACCCCAATGAAAAAGTAGCAACTGCACGGTCAGATTGGCTCTAAGTGCCAAAAAGCGCTGGAAACGGCCTATTTTTCATCACAGATGTGCCCAAGGTGCACAAATTATCGTTGATTAGTGACCCTATTTCATTATGGCAGTCAAACCACTGATTTTCAACTTTAGTCTATGAAACCTCCAAACCTTAAACATTGTTGCAAAATTAGGCTTATCTCACCGTTTCCAGCGCTTTTGCGCATCTTGGGCACATCTGTGATGAAAAATTTAAGATTTTAACCAAAGTTGCAAAAATAGGCTTATCTCCCCGTTTCCAGCACTTTTTGGCACTTAGAGCCAATCTGACAGTAGAAACCGTGCAGTTGCTACTTTTTCATTGGGGTTTCCAAAACTTAAAATCTTTTTTTTAAAGAGTTCCTTTAGAGTTGAAACCAAGATTTCAAATTATCCTTTTTCATTATTATAATCCACTGTATGCAGTTTAAGTATCAAGGAATTTGACTGAAGGCCTTTTGAGAAAACACGTTGATTAGTGACCCTATTTCATTATAACAGTCAAACCCTGCGTGCACATCTCCTACGGTGCACATCTCCAGTGGGGGACATCTCCTGCGGTGAACATTCTGCGTCGCACACCTTGCGGTGCACATAAATGAAACATTTATTTACAAAAAAATTATAATAATTAACTAAAATTCCTAAAAAAACTGTGAGCACACATCCTGCGGCGTACATCTCCTGCTGCGCACTTCTCCTGCTGCGCATATCTCCTATGGCGCACATATCCTGCGGCGCACATCTCCTGCGGTGCACATCTCCTGCTATGTACATCTCCTGCTGCGCACATCTCCTGCTGCGCATATCGCCTGCGGCGCACATCTCCTGCGGCGCACATCTCCTGCACTGCATATCTAGAAAAGACAAGAATAAACGGTGCTCTAAGCTGCTCTCCAGGTCCTCTCAGTAGTTGATAAACTTGTTATGGGCTCAAACATACTCTAACTTCTCTTTGTTCAGTATTATATTGAGTACCAGTAGCAGTAATATCGCTCCGTAATTTCAACTTCTCATCAGGCTCCATCTGTCTCCACACTGAACCGCACCTCTCTGACTCGAGTGAGGAGGTGGGACTTAAACCGTTTTACACCAATAACATGCAGTTATTTCACCTTGAACCAATAGGCTCACCTGTTAAGTTTTTTGACCGGTAGAACACTTCCTGAGCAAAAAGGAAATGACTTAATAATAATAAATTAAATACAGACGAAATAAAACAGAATTGTTAATGAAATAAAAGGAATTCTTAGTAAGGAGGAAATATAAATAATACGGCGCACATCTCCTTTATTGCAAATCCCCTGCGGCGCACATCTCCTGCGGTGCACATCTTTTGCGTCGCACATCCTGCGTTGCACACCCTGTGGTGCACATGAATAAAACATTCACAAAATAAATATTATTAAATCACATTAACAAATAAACTGTGCGCACATCTCCTGCGGCGCACATCTCCTGTGGCGCACATCCCCTGCGTTGCACATAAATGAAACATTTATTTACAAAAAAATTATAATAATTAACTCAAATTAATAAAAAAACTGTGCGCAAACATCCTGCGGCGCAAATCTCCTGCATGCACATCTCCTGCGGCGCACATCTCCTGCGGTGCACATCTCCGGTGGCGCATATCGCCTGCGGTGCACATCTCCTGCTGCGCACATCTCCGGCGGTGCACATCTCTTGCGGCGCACATCCTGCAGTGCATATCTCAAGTGGTGCACATCTCCTGCTGCGCACATCTCCTGCGGCACACATCTCCTGCTGCGAACATCTCCTGCGGCGCACATCTCCTGCTGCGCACATCTCTGGCGGTGCACATCTCTTGCGGCGCATACCCTGCGGTGCACATAAATGAAACATTTATTTACAAAAAAATATTATTAAATCAAATTAATAAAAAAACTGTGTGCACAAATCCTGCTGCGCACATCTCCTGAGGCGTACATCTCCTGCTGCGCACATCTCCTGCGTGCACATCTCCTGCGTTGCACATCTCCTGCGTGCATATCTCCTGCGGTGCACATCTCCTGTGGCGCACATCTCCTGCTGCGCAAATCTCCTGCGGTGTACATCCTGCGTCGCACACCCTGCGGTGCAAATAAATGAAACATTTATTTACAAAAAATAATAATAATTAACTCAAATTCCTAAAAAAACTGTGCGCACACATCCTGCGTTGCACATCTCCTGCGTGCACATCTCCTGCGTTGCACATCTCCTGCGTGCACATCTCCTGCGGCGCACATCTCCTGCGGTGCACATCTCCGGTGGCGCATATCGCCTGCGGTGCACATCTCCTGCGGCACACATCTTCTGCTGCGCACATCTACTGCGGCGCACATCTCCTGCAGTGCACATCTCCTAAGTGCACATCTCCGATGGCGCACATCTCCTGCGTGCACATCTCCTGCTATGTACATCTCCTGCATTGCAAATCTGCTGCGGCGCACATCTCCTGCGGTGCACATCTTTTGCGTCGCACATCTTTTGCGTCACACATCCTGCGTTGCACACCCTGTGGTGCACATGAATAAAACATTTACAAAAAAAATATTATTAAATCACATTAATAAATTAACTGTGCGCACATCTCCTGCGGCGCACATCTCCTCCGGCGCACATCTCCTGCGGTGCACATCTCCAGTGGCGCACATCTCCTGATGCGCAAATCTCCTGCGGTGTACATCCTGCGTCGCACACCCTGCGGTGCAAATAAATTAAACATTTATTTACAAAAAATAATAATAATGAACTCAAATTCCTAAAAAAACTGTGCGCACACATCCTGCAGCGCACATCTCCTGCTATGTACATCTCCTGCGGCGCACATCTCCTGCGTGCACATCTCCTGCTATGTACATCTCCTGCTGCGCATATCGCCTGCGGCGCACATCTCCTGCTATGTACATCTCCTGCGGCGCACATGTCCTGCAGCGCACATCTCCTGCAGTGAATATCCCAAGTGGTGCACATCTCCTGCTGCGCACGTCTCCTGCGGTGCACATCTCCTAATGCGCACATCTCCTGCTATGTACATCTCCTGCTATGTACATCTCCTGCGGCACACATCTCCTGAAGCGCACATCTCCTCCGGCGCACATCTCCTGCGGTGCACATCTCCAGTGGCGCACATCTCCTGATGCGCAAATCTCCTGCGGTGTACATCCTGCGTCGCACACCCTGCGGTGCAAATAAATTAAACATTTATTTACAAAAAATAATAATAATGAACTCAAATTCCTAAAAAAACTGTGCGCACACATCCTGCAGCGCACATCTCCTGCTATGTACATCTCCTGCGGCGCACATCTCCTGCGTGCACATCTCCTGCTATGTACATCTCCTGCTGCGCATATCGCCTGCGGCGCACATCTCCTGCTATGTACATCTCCTGCGGCGCACGTCTCCTGCGGTGCACATCTCCGGCGGTGCACATCTCTTACGGCGCACACCCTGCGGTGCACATAAATGAAACATTTATTTACAAAAAAATATTATTAAATCAAATTAATAAAAAAAACGTGTGCACACACCCTGCTGCGCACATCTCCTGCTGCGCACATCTCCTGCGTGCACATATCCTGCGTTGCACATCTCCTGCTGCGCACATCTCCTGCGTTGCACATCTCCTGCGGCGCACATCTTCTGTGGTGCACATCTCCGGTGGCGCATATCGCCTGCGGCCCACATCTCCTGCTATGTACATCTCCTGCTATGTACATCTCCTGCGGCACACATCTCCTGAAGCGCACATCTCCTGCTGCGCATGTAACCCACATGGAGGCGCACACTGGACCAGTATAACCAAGATTCGTAGGGAGGAGTAATTAACAGGAATCAGTCACCACAATGAGCAAACAGAACACAGAGTTAGGTTTAAATGAAAACAATTGTTTTAACACACAAAATATTTACAACATTGCCGGCATTCAGTTTAGTAAAATTAGAAATGTCTTTTGAAATGGGTGCACCCAGAAAATAAAAGTAATCCTCAAAAAATAGGATGTTCTGCTTAGGGATGGGCGTTCGATTAAATTGTCTTCGTCGATCGTCGGGAGAGTTAATGACGAATTTTCGATTAATCATTAATATTTTCAAGTTCAAAAATTCACTATTTATAAGCTACATTAAAATGCAGTGATGTTTCCTCATTGAGATCTTTATTACAAGATGAACAAAATATGCGCTGCCGTATTCTTAAGCAGCGGAGCCGACAGCTAGAAGCCGGTGCTACTAAACACAACTGACCCTCGTTTTTTTTTCCTCCAAAATAAAATAATAATAATTTAAAAAAACGTAATGTTAAACAACAACTACAAATATATAATACTTAGGTCTGACAGGTTTTGCCAAATGTAACTCAAAACTATCAGACAAGGTACCGAGTCGAGAAAGCTTCATAAAAATAACCAGTAACTCACATTACTGTGATTCCGGTGTTAGCGCTCCCCTCTGGGATAGCTTCGCAGTGTTGGCAGTGAACCAAGTCCTTTTTTAACTCAAAATGGTCCCACGCAACACTTCGCCATGACCTCTTCATGTTTATTTTGGAAATGGAACTACACGGTAACTCGCAGCAAGTCGCAGGTAACTGAGTAGGACTGTGGCGTTTTTTTCAAACACTGCCCCCCGTGGTCAAATGTGTAATTAGCGAATTTCTCAATGAAAAAATGATTTCATCGACGACATTCTTAATGGTCAATTAATCGATCGTCGATTAATTATGCCCATCCCTAGTTCTGCTAGATTCAACTGTCGTTTGAGGTCCTCCCCACAGTCTTACCACACTGACAGCAAGGTAGATGAATGCTGGAAGCGCTCCTCAATCCAGGTGCTCAACACGGGTGGCTCGCCATCTCCCTCGTCAGGGAGAGATTCCAATCCAACTCAAAGTTCAAGGGTATCCAGAAAACCCAGCCTGTGTAACATAACACGGCTTATATAGCAACATATGCAAATATTCTTATTCTCTTAACTGTACAGTTCAATTTGATCAATGTCAACATATAATACATTTCAGTACTTAACCCATGAATAAAGGATTACTGTTGTATCATAACATTAACTCTTAATATTAAAGTATAAACAATACTATTAAATTACAATTTTAATGGCAGTGAAACAATATGAATGTTAGATTATTATGCAAACAACCTGCAGCTTAACATCAATTACTCACTATATGTGAATATCGGAAGTAAAGCAATGTGAATCATTTTCTTGTCACAACACTGACACCTTGCATTTGTGAATGCAAGCAGCACAATGATGAACAGAAAGCTAATCTCAAAGCTCAAATTCAGCTACATAATCCTTAGCTCTGTACTAAATGTAACTCACATACATACTCATATTACACATACAAATGTCCACTTTTGTCTCTATAACTAAAGAAATATGAAACATCTTACAGTACACTCAATGGCATAAACACCACGAGGCAATGCTAAGTCATATAGCATTTTGCTACTGTGCCACGTGTGGCCGCTAATTTAGCAGGTGTAACTCACCGGGAAAAGAAAAGAATAAACGGTGCTCTAAGCTGCTCTCCAGGTCCTCTCAGTAGTTGATAAACTTGTTATGGGCTCAAACATACTCTAACTTCTCTTTGTTCAGTATTATATTGAGTACCAGTAGCAGTAATATCGCTCCGTAATTTCAACTTCTCATCAGGCTCCATCTGTCTCCACACTGAACCGCACCTCTCTGACTCGAGTGAGGAGGCGGGACTTAGACCGTTTTACACCAATAACATGCAGTTATTTCACCTTGAACCAATAGGCTCACTTGTTAAGTTTTTTGACCGGTAGAACGCTTCCTGAGCAAAAAGGAAATGACTTAATAATAATAAATTAAATACAGACGAAATAAAACGAATTCTCAGGAAGGAGGAAATATAAATAATACGGCGCACATCTCCTGCATTGCAAATCTGCTGCGTCACACATCCTGCGTTGCACACCCTGTGGTGCACATGAATAAAACATTTACAAAAAAAATATTATTAAATCACATAAATAAATTAACTGTGCGCACATCTCCTGCGGCGCACATCTCCTCCGGCGCACATCTCCTGCGGTGCACATCTCCAGTGGCGCACATCTCCTGATGCGCAAATCTCCTGCGGTGTACATCCTGCGTCGCACACCCTGCGGTGCAAATAAATGAAACATTTATTTACAAAAAAATATTATTAAATCAAATTAATAAAAAAAACGTGTGCACACACCCTGCTGCGCACATCTCCTGAGGCGCACATCTCCTGCGTGCACATATCCTGCGTTGCACATCTCCTGCGTGCACATCTCCTGCGGCGCACATCTCCTGCGGTGCACACCTCCGGTGGCACATATCGCCTGCGGCGCACATCTCCTGCTATGTACATCTCCTGCGGCGCACATCTCCTGCGTGCACATCTCCTGCTATGTACATCTCCTGCGGCGCACATCTCCTGCGTGCACATCTCCTGCGGTGCACATCTCCAGTGGCGCACATCTCCTGCTGCGCAAATCTCCTGCGGTGTACATCCTGCGTCGCACACCCTGCGGTGCAAATAAATTAAACATTTATTTACAAAAAATAATAATAATTAACTCAAATTCCTAAAAAAACTGTGCGCACACATCCTGCATTGCACATCTCCTGCTTGCACATCTCCTGCGGCGCATATCTCCTGTGTACACATCTCCTGCGGTGCACATCTCCTGCTGCGCACATCTCCTGCGGTGGACATCTCCTGTGGTGCACATATCCTGCTATGTACATCTCCTAAGTGCTCATATCCTGCTATGTAAATCTCCTGCGGCGCACATCTCCTGCGGCGCACATCTTCTGCGTGCACATCTCCTGCGGTGCACATCTCCAGTGGCGCACATCTCATGCTGCGCAAATCTCCTGAGGTGCACATAAATGAAACATTTATTTACAAAAAATAATAATAATTAACTCAAATTCCTAAAAAAACTGTGCGTACACATCTCCTGCAGTGCACATCTCCTGCTGCGCACATCTCCTGCGGTGCAGATCTCCTGCGGTGCACATCTCCTGCTGCGCAAATCTCCTGCAGTGCACGTCTCCTGCGTGCACATCTCCTGCTATGTACATCTCCTGCGGCGCAAATGTCCTGCGTGCACATCTCCTGCGGTGCACATCTCCAGTGGCGCACATCTCCTGCTGCGCAAATCTCCTGCGGTGTACATCCTGCGTCGCACAGCCTGCGGTGCAAATAAATTAAACATTTATTTACAAAAAATAATAATAATTAACTCAAATTCCTAAAAAAACTGTGCGCACACATCCTGCATTGCACATCTCCTGCTTGCACATCTCTTGCGGCGCACATCTCCTGCTATGTCTATCTCCTGCGGCGCACATCTCCTGCTATGTACATCTCCTGCTGCGCATATCGCCTGCGGCGCACATCTCCTGTGGTGCACATCTCCGATGGCGCACATCTCCTGCGTGCACATCTCCTGCGGCGCACATCTCCTGCAGCGCACATCTCCTGCTGCGCATATCGCCTGCGGCGCACATCTCCTGCGGTGGACATCTCCTGCGGTGCACATATCCTGCTATGTACATCTCCTGCGTGCTCATCTCCTGCTATGTAAATCTCCTGCGGCGCACATCTCCTGCGCGCACATCTCCTGCTGTGCACATCTCCTGCTGCGCATATCTCCTGTGTACACATCTCCTGCTGTGCACATCTCCTGCTGCGCACATCTCCTGCGGTGGACATCTCCTGCGGCGCACATCTCCTGCTATGTACATCTCCTGCGGCGCACATCTCCTGCGTGCACATCTCCTGCGGCGCACATCTCCTGCAGCGCACATCTCCTGCGTGCACATCTCCTGCTGCGCATATCGCCTGAGGCGCACATCTCCTGCGGTGGACATCTCCTGCGGTGCACATATCCTGCTATGTACATCTCCTGCGTGCTCATCTCCTGCTATGTAAATCTCCTGCGGCGCACATCTCCTGCGTGCACATCTCCAGTGGCGCACATCTCCTGCTGCAGAAATCTCCTGCGGTGAACATCCTGCGTCGCACACCCTGCGGTGCACATAAATGAAACATTTATTCACAAAAAATAATAATAATTAACTAAAATTCCTAAAAAAACTGTGCGCACACATCCTGTGGCGCACATCTCCTGCGGCACTCATCTCCTGCGGCGCATATCTCCTGTGTACACATCTCCTGCTGTGCACATCTCCTGCTGCGCACATCTCCTGCGGTGGACATCTCCTGCGGTGCACATATCCTGCTATGTACATCTCCTGCGTGCTCATCTCCTGCTATGTAAATCTCCTGCGGCGCACATCTCCTGCGTGCACATCTCCTGCGTGCACATCTCCTGTGGTGCACATCTCCAGTGGCGCACATCTCCTGCTGCGCAAATCTCCTGAGGTGCACATAAATGAAACATTTATTTACAAAAAATAATAATAATTAACTAAAATTCCTAAAAAAACTGTGCGTACACATCTCCTGCAGCGCACATCTCCTGCGGTGCACATCTCCTGCTGCGCAAATCTCCTGCAGTGCACGTCTCCTGCGGCACACATCTCCTGTTGCGCACATCTCCTGCGGTGCACATCTCCTGCTGCGCACATCTCCCGCGGTGCACATTTCTTGCGGCGCACACCCTGCGGTGCACATAAATGAAACATTTATTTACAAAAAAATATTATTAAATCAAATTAATAAAAAAAAACGTGTGCACACACCCTGCTGCGCACATCTCCTGAGGCGCACATCTCCTGCTGCGCACATCTCCTGCGTTGCACATCTCCTGCGGCGCACATCTCCTGCGGTGCACATCTCCGGTGGCGCATATCGCCTGCGGCGCACATCTCCTGCTATGTACATCTCCTGCTATGTACATCTCCTGCGGCACACATCTCCTGAAGCGCACATCTCCTGCTGCGCATGTAACCCACATGGAGGCGCACACTGGACCAGTATAACCAAGATTCGTAGGGAGGAGTAATTAACAGGAATCAGACACCACAATGAGCAAACAGAACACAGAGTTAGGTTTAAATGAAAACAATTGTATTAACACACAAAATATTTACAACATTGCCGGCATTCAGTTTAGTAAAATTAGAAATGTCTTTTGAAATGGGTGCACCCAGAAAATAAAAGTAATCCTCAAAAAATAGGATGTTCTGCTTAGGGATGGGCGTTCGATTAAATTGTCTTCGTCGATCGTCGGGAGAGTTAATGACGAATTTTCGATTAATCATTAATATTTTCAAGTTCAAAAATTCACTATTTATAAGCTACATTAAAATGCAGTGATGTTTCCTCATTGAGATCTTTATTACAAGATGAACAAAATATGCGCTGCCGTAATCTTAAGCAGCGGAGCCGACAGCTAGAAGCCGGTGCTACTAAACACAACTGACCCTCGTTTTTTTTCCCTCCAAAATAAAATAATAATAATTTTAAAAAACGTAATGTTAAACAACAACTACAAATATATAATACTTAGGTCTGACAGGTTTTGCCAAATGTAACTCAAAACTATCAGACAAGGTACCGAGTCGAGAAAGCTTCATAAAAATAACCAGTAACTCACATTACTGTGATTCCGGTGTTAGCGCTCCCCTCGTCCGTGTCAGACAACGCAGGCTCCTTGTCTCCCGCAGCCTCTGGGATAGCTTTGCAGTGTTGGCAGTGAACCAAGTCCTTTTTTAACTCAAAATGGTCCCACGCAACACTTCGCCGTGACCTCTTCATGTTTATTTTGGAAATGGAACTACACGGTAACTCGCAGCAAGTCGCAGGTAACTGAGTAGGACTGTGGCGTTTTTTTCAAACACTGCCCCCCGTGGTCAAATGTGTAATTAGCGAATTTCTCGATGAAAAAATGATTTCATCGACGACATTCTTAATGGTCAATTAATCGATCGTCGATTAATTATGCCCATCCCTAGTTCTGCTAGATTCAACTGTCGTTTGAGGTCCTCCCCACAGTCTTACCACACTGACAGCAAGGTAGATGAATGCTGGAAGCGCTCCTCAATCCAGGTGCTCAACACGGGTGGCTCGCCATCTCCCTCGTCAGGGAGAGATTCCAATCCAACTCAAAGTTCAAGGGTATCCAGAAAACCCAGCCTGTGTAACATAACACGGCTTATATAGCAACATATGCAAATATTCTTATTCTCTTAACTGTACAGTTCAATTTGATCAATGTCAACATATAATACATTTCAGTACTTAACCCATGAATAAAGGATTACTGTTGTATCATAACATTAACTCTTAATATTAAAGTATAAACAATACTATTAAATTACAATTTTAATGGCAGTGAAACAATATGAATGTTAGATTATTATGCAAACAACCTGCAGCTTAACATCAATTACTCACTATATGTGAATATCGGAAGTAAAGCAATGTGAATCATTTTCTTGTCACAACACTGACACCTTGCATTTGTGAATGCAAGCAGCACAATGATGAACAGAAAGCTAATCTCAAAGCTCAAATTCAGCTACATAATCCTTAGCTCTGTACTAAATGTAACTCACATACATACTCATATTACACATACAAATGTCCACTTTTGTCTCTATAACTAAAGAAATATGAAACATCTTACAGTACACTCAATGGCATAAACACCACGAGGCTATGCTAAGTCATATAGCATTTTGCTACTGTGCCACGTGTGGCCGCTAATTTAGCAGGTGTAACTCACCGGGAAAAGAAAAGAATAAACGGTGCTCTAAGCTGCTCTCCAGGTCCTCTCAGTAGTTGATAAACTTGTTATGGGCTCAAACATACTCTAACTTCTCTTTGTTCAGTATTATATTGAGTACCAGTAGCAGTAATATCGCTCCGTAATTTCAACTTCTCATCAGGCTCCATCTGTCTCCACACTGAACCGCACCTCTCTGACTCGAGTGAGGAGGCGGGACTTAGACCGTTTTACACCAATAACATGCAGTTATTTCACCTTGAACCAATAGGCTCACTTGTTAAGTTTTTTGACCGGTAGAACGCTTCCTGAGCAAAAAGGAAATGAGTTAATAATAATAAATTAAATACAGACGAAATAAAACAGAATTGTTAATGAAATAAAAGGAATTCTCAGGAAGGAGGAAATATAAATAATACGGCGCACATCTCCTGCATTGCAAATCTGCTGCGTCACACATCCTGCGTTGCACACCCTGTGGTGCACATGAATAAAACATTTACAAAAAAAATATTATTAAATCATATAAATAAATCAACTGTGCGCACATCTCCTGCGGCGCACATCTCCTCCGGCGCACATCTCCTGCGGTGCACATCTCCAGTGGCGCACATCTCCTGATGCGCAAATCTCCTGCGGTGTACATCCTGCGTCGCACACCCTGCGGTGCAAATAAATGAAACATTTATTTACAAAAAAATATTATTAAATCAAATTAATAAAAAAAACGTGTGCACACACCCTGCTGCGCACATCTCCTGAGGCGCACATCTCCTGCGTGCACATATCCTGCGTTGCACATCTCCTGCGTGCACATCTCCTGCGGCGCACATCTCCTGCGGTGCACACCTCCGGTGGCACATATCGCCTGCGGCGCACATCTCCTGCTATGTACATCTCCTCCGGCGCACATCTCCTGCGTGCACATCTCCTGCTATGTACATCTCCTGCGGCGCACATCTCCTGCGTGCACATCTCCTGCGGTGCACATCTCCAGTGGCGCACATCTCCTGCTGCGCAAATCTCCTGCGGTGTACATCCTGCGTCGCACACCCTGCGGTGCAAATAAATTAAACATTTATTTACAAAAAATAATAATAATTAACTCAAATTCCTAAAAAAACTGTGCGCACACATCCTGCATTGCACATCTCCTGCTTGCACATCTCCTGCGGCGCATATCTCCTGTGTACACATCTCCTGCGGTGCACATCTCCTGCTGCGCACATCTCCTGCGGTGGACATCTCCTGTGGTGCACATATCCTGCTATGTACATCTCCTAAGTGCTCATATCCTGCTATGTAAATCTCCTGCGGCGCACATCTCCTGCGGCGCACATCTTCTGCGTGCACATCTCCTGCGGTGCACATCTCCAGTGGCGCACATCTCATGCTGCGCAAATCTCCTGAGGTGCACATAAATGAAACATTTATTTACAAAAAATAATAATAATTAACTCAAATTCCTAAAAAAACTGTGCGTACACATCTCCTGCAGTGCACATCTCCTGCTGCGCACATCTCCTGCGGTGCAGATCTCCTGCGGTGCACATCTCCTGCTGCGCAAATCTCCTGCAGTGCACGTCTCCTGCGTGCACATCTCCTGCTATGTACATCTCCTGCGGCGCAAATGTCCTGCGTGCACATCTCCTGCGGTGCACATCTCCAGTGGCGCACATCTCCTGCTGCGCAAATCTCCTGCGGTGTACATCCTGCGTCGCACAGCCTGCGGTGCAAATAAATTAAACATTTATTTACAAAAAAATATTATTAAATCAAATTAATAAAAAAAACGTGTGCACACACCCTGCTGCGCACATCTCCTGAGGCGCACATCTCCTGCGTGCACATATCCTGCGTTGCACATCTCCTGCGTGCACATCTCCTGCGGCGCACATCTCCTGCGGTGCACACCTCCGGTGGCATATATCGCCTGTGGCGCACATCTCCTGCTATGTACATCTCCTCCGGCGCACATCTCCTGCGTGCACATCTCCTGCTATGTACATCTCCTGCGGCGCACATCTCCTGCGTGCACATCTCCTGCGGTGCACATCTCCAGTGGCGCACATCTCCTGCTGCGCAAATCTCCTGCGGTGTACATCCTGCGTCGCACACCCTGCGGTGCAAATAAATTAAACATTTATTTACAAAAAATAATAATAATTAACTCAAATTCCTAAAAAAACTGTGCGCACACATCCTGCATTGCACATCTCCTGCTTGCACATCTCCTGCGGCGCATATCTCCTGTGTACACATCTCCTGCGGTGCACATCTCCTGCTGCGCACATCTCCTGCGGTGGACATCTCCTGTGGTGCACATATCCTGCTATGTACATCTCCTAAGTGCTCATATCCTGCTATGTAAATCTCCTGCGGCGCACATCTCCTGCGGCGCACATCTTCTGCGTGCACATCTCCTGCGGTGCACATCTCCAGTGGCGCACATCTCATGCTGCGCAAATCTCCTGAGGTGCACATAAATGAAACATTTATTTACAAAAAATAATAATAATTAACTCAAATTCCTAAAAAAACTGTGCGTACACATCTCCTGCAGTGCACATCTCCTGCTGCGCACATCTCCTGCGGTGCAGATCTCCTGCGGTGCACATCTCCTGCTGCGCAAATCTCCTGCAGTGCACGTCTCCTGCGTGCACATCTCCTGCTATGTACATCTCCTGCGGCGCAAATGTCCTGCGTGCACATCTCCTGCGGTGCACATCTCCAGTGGCGCACATCTCCTGCTGCGCAAATCTCCTGCGGTGTACATCCTGCGTCGCACAGCCTGCGGTGCAAATAAATTAAACATTTATTTACAAAAAAATATTATTAAATCAAATTAATAAAAAAAACGTGTGCACACACCCTGCTGCGCACATCTCCTGAGGCGCACATCTCCTGCGTGCACATATCCTGCGTTGCACATCTCCTGCGTGCACATCTCCTGCGGCGCACATCTCCTGCGGTGCACACCTCCGGTGGCACATATCGCCTGTGGCGCACATCTCCTGCTATGTACATCTCCTCCGGCGCACATCTCCTGCGTGCACATCTCCTGCTATGTACATCTCCTGCGGCGCACATCTCCTGCGTGCACATCTCCTGCGGTGCACATCTCCAGTGGCGCACATCTCCTGCTGCGCAAATCTCCTGCGGTGTACATCCTGCGTCGCACACCCTGCGGTGCAAATAAATTAAACATTTATTTACAAAAAATAATAATAATTAACTCAAATTCCTAAAAAAACTGTGCGCACACATCCTGCATTGCACATCTCCTGCTTGCACATCTCCTGCGGCGCATATCTCCTGTGTACACATCTCCTGCGGTGCACATCTCCTGCTGCGCACATCTCCTGCGGTGGACATCTCCTGTGGTGCACATATCCTGCTATGTACATCTCCTAAGTGCTCATATCCTGCTATGTAAATCTCCTGCGGCGCACATCTCCTGCGGCGCACATCTTCTGCGTGCACATCTCCTGCGGTGCACATCTCCAGTGGCGCACATCTCATGCTGCGCAAATCTCCTGAGGTGCACATAAATGAAACATTTATTTACAAAAAATAATAATAATTAACTCAAATTCCTAAAAAAACTGTGCGTACACATCTCCTGCAGTGCACATCTCCTGCTGCGCACATCTCCTGCGGTGCAGATCTCCTGCGGTGCACATCTCCTGCTGCGCAAATCTCCTGCAGTGCACGTCTCCTGCGTGCACATCTCCTGCTATGTACATCTCCTGCGGCGCAAATGTCCTGCGTGCACATCTCCTGCGGTGCACATCTCCAGTGGCGCACATCTCCTGCTGCGCAAATCTCCTGCGGTGTACATCCTGCGTCGCACAGCCTGCGGTGCAAATAAATTAAACATTTATTTACAAAAAATAATAATAATTAACTCAAATTCCTAAAAAAACTGTGCGCACACATCCTGCATTGCACATCTCCTGCTTGCACATCTCTTGCGGCGCACATCTCCTGCTATGTCTATCTCCTGCGGCGCACATCTCCTGCTATGTACATCTCCTGCTGCGCATATCGCCTGCGGCGCACATCTCCTGTGGTGCACATCTCCGATGGCGCACATCTCCTGCGTGCACATCTCCTGCGGCGCACATCTCCTGCAGCGCACATCTCCTGCTGCGCATATCGCCTGCGGCGCACATCTCCTGCGGTGGACATCTCCTGCGGTGCACATATCCTGCTATGTACATCTCCTGCGTGCTCATCTCCTGCTATGTAAATCTCCTGCGGCGCACATCTCCTGCGCGCACATCTCCTGCTGTGCACATCTCCTGCTGCGCATATCTCCTGTGTACACATCTCCTGCTGTGCACATCTCCTGCTGCGCACATCTCCTGCGGTGGACATCTCCTGCGGCGCACATCTCCTGCTATGTACATCTCCTGCTGCGCATATCGCCTGCGGCGCACATCTCCTGCGGTGCACATCTCCGATGGCGCACATCTCCTGCGTGCACATCTCCTGCGGCGCACATCTCCTGCAGCGCACATCTCCTAAGTGCACATCTCCTGCGTGCACATCTCTTGCGGTGCACATCTCCAGTGGCGCACATCTCCTGCTGCGGAAATCTCCTGCGGTGAACATCCTGCGTCGCACACCCTGCGGTGCACATAAATGAAACATTTATTTACAAAAAATAATAATAATTAACTCAAATTCCTAAAAAAACTGTGCGCACACATCCTGTGGCGCACATCTCCTGCGGCGCATATCTCCTGTGTACACATCTCCTGCGGTGCACATCTCCTGCTGCGCACATCTCCTGCGGTGGACATCTCCTGTGGTGCACATATCCTGCTATGTACATCTCCTAAGTGCTCATCTCCTGCTATGTAAATCTCCTGCGGCGCACATCTCCTGCGGCGCACATCTTCTGCGTGCACATCTCCTGCGGTGCACATCTCCTGCTGCGCACATCTCCTGCGGTGCAGATCTCCTGCGGTGCACATCTCCTGCTGCTCACATCTCCTGCGGTGCAGATCTCCTGCGGTGCACACATCCTGTGGCGCACATCTCCTGCGGCACTCATCTCCTGCGGCGCATATCTCCTGTGTACACATCTCCTGTTGTGCACATCTCCTGCTGCGCACATCTCCTGCGGTGGACATCTCCTGCGGTGCACATATCCTGCAATGTACATCTCCTGCGTGCTCATCTCCTGCTATGTAAATCTCCTGCGGCGCACATCTCCTGCGTGCACATCTCCTGCGTGCACATCTCCTGTGGTGCACATCTCCAGTGGCACACATCTCCTGCTGCGCAAATCTCCTGAGGTGCACATAAATGAAACATTTATTTACAAAAAATAATAATAATTAACTAAAATTCCTAAAAAAACTGTGCGTACACATCTCCTGCAGTGCACATCTCCTGCTGCGCACATCTCCTGCGGTGCACATCTCCTGCTGCGCAAATCTCCTGCAGTGCACGTCTCCTGCGGTGCACATCTCCGATGGCGCACATCTCCTGCGTGCACATCTCCTGCGGCGCACATCTCCTGCGGTGCACATCTCCGGTGGCGCATATCGCCTGCGGCGCACATCTCCTGCTATGTACATCTCCTGCTATGTACATCTCCTGCGGCACACATCTCCTGAAGCGCACATCTCCTGCTGCGCATGTAACCCACATGGAGGCGCACACTGGACCAGTATAACCAAGATTCGTAGGGAGGAGTAATTAACAGGAATCAGACACCACAATGAGCAAACAGAACACAGAGTTAGGTTTAAATGAAAACAATTGTATTAACACACAAAATATTTACAACATTGCCGGCATTCAGTTTAGTAAAATTAGAAATGTCTTTTGAAATGGGTGCACCCAGAAAATAAAAGTAATCCTCAAAAAATAGGATGTTCTGCTTAGGGATGGGCGTTCGATTAAATTGTCTTCGTCGATCGTCGGGAGAGTTAATGACGAATTTTCGATTAATCATTAATATTTTCAAGTTCAAAAATTCACTATTTATAAGCTACATTAAAGTGCAGTGATGTTTCCTCATTGAGATCTTTATTACAAGATGAACAAAATATGCGCTGCCGTAATCTTAAGCAGCGGAGCCGACAGCTAGAAGCCGGTGCTACTAAACACAACTGACCCTCGTTTTTTTTCCCTCCAAAATAAAATAATAATAATTTTAAAAAACGTAATGTTAAACAACAACTACAAATATATAATACTTAGGTCTGACAGGTTTTGCCAAATGTAACTCAAAACTATCAGACAAGGTACCGAGTCGAGAAAGCTTCATAAAAATAACCAGTAACTCACATTACTGTGATTCCGGTGTTAGCGCTCCCCTCGTCCGTGTCAGACAACGCAGGCTCCTTGTCTCCCGCAGCCTCTGGGATAGCTTTGCAGTGTTGGCAGTGAACCAAGTCCTTTTTTAACTCAAAATGGTCCCACGCAACACTTCGCCGTGACCTCTTCATGTTTATTTTGGAAATGGAACTACACGGTAACTCGCAGCAAGTCGCAGGTAACTGAGTAGGACTGTGGCGTTTTTTTCAAACACTGCCCCCCGTGGTCAAATGTGTAATTAGCGAATTTCTCGATGAAAAAATGATTTCATCGACGACATTCTTAATGGTCAATTAATCGATCGTCGATTAATTATGCCCATCCCTAGTTCTGCTAGATTCAACTGTCGTTTGAGGTCCTCCCCACAGTCTTACCACACTGACAGCAAGGTAGATGAATGCTGGAAGCGCTCCTCAATCCAGGTGCTCAACACGGGTGGCTCGCCATCTCCCTCGTCAGGGAGAGATTCCAATCCAACTCAAAGTTCAAGGGTATCCAGAAAACCCAGCCTGTGTAACATAACACGGCTTATATAGCAACATATGCAAATATTCTTATTCTCTTAACTGTACAGTTCAATTTGATCAATGTCAACATATAATACATTTCAGTACTTAACCCATGAATAAAGGATTACTGTTGTATCATAACATTAACTCTTAATATTAAAGTATAAACAATACTATTAAATTACAATTTTAATGGCAGTGAAACAATATGAATGTTAGATTATTATGCAAACAACCTGCAGCTTAACATCAATTACTCACTATATGTGAATATCGGAAGTAAAGCAATGTGAATCATTTTCTTGTCACAACACTGACACCTTGCATTTGTGAATGCAAGCAGCACAATGATGAACAGAAAGCTAATCTCAAAGCTCAAATTCAGCTACATAATCCTTAGCTCTGTACTAAATGTAACTCACATACATACTCATATTACACATACAAATGTCCACTTTTGTCTCTATAACTAAAGAAATATGAAACATCTTACAGTACACTCAATGGCATAAACACCACGAGGCAATGCTAAGTCATATAGCATTTTGCTACTGTGCCACGTGTGGCCGCTAATTTAGCAGGTGTAACTCACCGGGAAAAGAAAAGAATAAACGGTGCTCTAAGCTGCTCTCCAGGTCCTCTCAGTAGTTGATAAACTTGTTATGGGCTCAAACATACTCTAACTTCTCTTTGTTCAGTATTATATTGAGTACCAGTAGCAGTAATATCGCTCCGTAATTTCAACTTCTCATCAGGCTCCATCTGTCTCCACACTGAACCGCACCTCTCTGACTCGAGTGAGGAGGCGGGACTTAGACCGTTTTACACCAATAACATGCAGTTATTTCACCTTGAACCAATAGGCTCACTTGTTAAGTTTTTTGACCGGTAGAACGCTTCCTGAGCAAAAAGGAAATGACTTAATAATAATAAATTAAATACAGACGAAATGAAACAGAATTGTTAATGAAATAAAAGGAATTCTCAGGAAGGAGGAAATATAAATAATACGGCGCACATCTCCTGCATTGCAAATCTGCTGCGTCACACATCCTGCGTTGCACACCCTGTGGTGCACATGAATAAAACATTTACAAAAAAAATATTATTAAATCACATAAATAAATTAACTGTGCGCACATCTCCTGCGGCGCACATCTCCTCCGGCGCACATCTCCTGCGGTGCACATCTCCAGTGGCGCACATCTCCTGCTGCGGAAATCTCCTGCGGTGAACATCCTGCGTCGCACACCCTGCGGTGCACATAAATGAAACATTTATTTACAAAAAAATATTATTAAATCAAATTAATAAAAAAAACGTGTGCACACACCCTGCTGCGCACATCTCCTGAGGCGCACATCTCCTGCGTGCACATATCCTGCGTTGCACATCTCCTGCGTGCACATCTCCTGCGGCGCACATCTCCTGCGGTGCACACCTCCGGTGGCACATATCGCCTGCGGCGCACATCTCCTGCTATGTACATCTCCTGCGGCGCACATCTCCTGCGTGCACATCTCCTGCTATGTACATCTCCTGCGGCGCACATCTCCTGCGTGCACATCTCCTGCGGTGCACATCTCCAGTGGCGCACATCTCCTGCTGCGCAAATCTCCTGCGGTGTACATCCTGCGTCGCACACCTTGCGGTGCAAATAAATTAAACATTTATTTACAAAAAATAATAATAATTAACTCAAATTCCTAAAAAAACTGTGCGCACACATCCTGCATTGCACATCTCCTGCTTGCACATCTCCTGCGGCGCATATCTCCTGTGTACACATCTCCTGCGGTGCACATCTCCTGCTGCGCACATCTCCTGCGGTGGACATCTCCTGTGGTGCACATATCCTGCTATGTACATCTCCTAAGTGCTCATCTCCTGCTATGTAAATCTCCTGCGGCGCACATCTCCTGCGGCGCACATCTTCTGCGTGCACATCTCCTGCGGTGCACATCTCCAGTGGCGCACATCTCATGCTGCGCAAATCTCCTGAGGTGCACATAAATGAAACATTTATTTACAAAAAATAATAATAATTAACTCAAATTCCTAAAAAAACTGTGCGTACACATCTCCTGCAGTGCACATCTCCTGCTGCGCACATCTCCTGCGGTGCAGATCTCCTGCGGTGCACATCTCCTGCTGCGCAAATCTCCTGCAGTGCACGTCTCCTGCGTGCACATCTCCTGCTATGTACATCTCCTGCGGCGCAAATGTCCTGCGTGCACATCTCCTGCGGTGCACATCTCCAGTGGCGCACATCTCCTGCTGCGCAAATCTCCTGCGGTGTACATCCTGCGTCGCACAGCCTGCGGTGCAAATAAATTAAACATTTATTTACAAAAAATAATAATAATTAACTCAAATTCCTAAAAAAACTGTGCGCACACATCCTGCATTGCACATCTCCTGCTTGCACATCTCTTGCGGCGCACATCTCCTGCTATGTCTATCTCCTGCGGCGCACATCTCCTGCTATGTACATCTCCTGCTGCGCATATCGCCTGCGGCGCACATCTCCTGTGGTGCACATCTCCGATGGCGCACATCTCCTGCGTGCACATCTCCTGCGGCGCACATCTCCTGCAGCGCACATCTCCTGCTGCGCATATCGCCTGCGGCGCACATCTCCTGCGGTGGACATCTCCTGCGGTGCACATATCCTGCTATGTACATCTCCTGCGTGCTCATCTCCTGCTATGTAAATCTCCTGCGGCGCACATCTCCTGCTGTGCACATCTCCTGCTGCGCATATCTCCTGTGTACACATCTCCTGCTGTGCACATCTCCTGCTGCGCACATCTCCTGCGGTGGACATCTCCTGCGGCGCACATCTCCTGCTATGTACATCTCCTGCTGCGCATATCGCCTGCGGCGCACATCTCCTGCGGTGCACATCTCCGATGGCGCACATCTCCTGCGTGCACATCTCCTGCGGCGCACATCTCCTGCAGCGCACATCTCCTAAGTGCACATCTCCTGCGTGCACATCTCTTGCGGTGCACATCTCCAGTGGCGCACATCTCCTGCTGCGGAAATCTCCTGCGGTGAACATCCTGCGTCGCACACCCTGCGGTGCACATAAATGAAACATTTATTTACAAAAAATAATAATAATTAACTCAAATTCCTAAAAAAACTGTGCGCACACATCCTGTGGCGCACATCTCCTGCGGCGCATATCTCCTGTGTACACATCTCCTGCGGTGCACATCTCCTGCTGCGCACATCTCCTGCGGTGGACATCTCCTGTGGTGCACATATCCTGCTATGTACATCTCCTAAGTGCTCATCTCCTGCTATGTAAATCTCCTGCGGCGCACATCTCCTGCGGCGCACATCTTCTGCGTGCACATCTCCTGCGGTGCACATCTCCTGCTGCGCACATCTCCTGCGGTGCAGATCTCCTGCGGTGCACATCTCCTGCTGCGCACATCTCCTGCGGTGCAGATCTCCTGCGGTGCACACATCCTGTGGCGCACATCTCCTGCGGCACTCATCTCCTGCGGCGCATATCTCCTGTGTACACATCTCCTGTTGTGCACATCTCCTGCTGCGCACATCTCCTGCGGTGGACATCTCCTGCGGTGCACATATCCTGCAATGTACATCTCCTGCGTGCTCATCTCCTGCTATGTAAATCTCCTGCGGCGCACATCTCCTGCGTGCACATCTCCTGCGTGCACATCTCCTGTGGTGCACATCTCCAGTGGCACACATCTCCTGCTGCGCAAATCTCCTGAGGTGCACATAAATGAAACATTTATTTACAAAAAATAATAATAATTAACTAAAATTCCTAAAAAAACTGTGCGTACACATCTCCTGCAGTGCACATCTCCTGCTGCGCACATCTCCTGCGGTGCACATCTCCTGCTGCGCAAATCTCCTGCAGTGCACGTCTCCTGCGGTGCACATCTCCGATGGCGCACATCTCCTGCGTGCACATCTCCTGCGGCGCACATCTCCTGCGGTGCACATCTCCGGTGGCGCATATCGCCTGCGGCGCACATCTCCTGCTATGTACATCTCCTGCTATGTACATCTCCTGCGGCACACATCTCCTGAAGCGCACATCTCCTGCTGCGCATGTAACCCACATGGAGGCGCACACTGGACCAGTATAACCAAGATTCGTAGGGAGGAGTAATTAACAGGAATCAGACACCACAATGAGCAAACAGAACACAGAGTTAGGTTTAAATGAAAACAATTGTATTAACACACAAAATATTTACAACATTGCCGGCATTCAGTTTAGTAAAATTAGAAATGTCTTTTGAAATGGGTGCACCCAGAAAATAAAAGTAATCCTCAAAAAATAGGATGTTCTGCTTAGGGATGGGCGTTCGATTAAATTGTCTTCGTCGATCGTCGGGAGAGTTAATGACGAATTTTCGATTAATCATTAATATTTTCAAGTTCAAAAATTCACTATTTATAAGCTACATTAAAGTGCAGTGATGTTTCCTCATTGAGATCTTTATTACAAGATGAACAAAATATGCGCTGCCGTAATCTTAAGCAGCGGAGCCGACAGCTAGAAGCCGGTGCTACTAAACACAACTGACCCTCGTTTTTTTTCCCTCCAAAATAAAATAATAATAATTTTAAAAAACGTAATGTTAAACAACAACTACAAATATATAATACTTAGGTCTGACAGGTTTTGCCAAATGTAACTCAAAACTATCAGACAAGGTACCGAGTCGAGAAAGCTTCATAAAAATAACCAGTAACTCACATTACTGTGATTCCGGTGTTAGCGCTCCCCTCGTCCGTGTCAGACAACGCAGGCTCCTTGTCTCCCGCAGCCTCTGGGATAGCTTTGCAGTGTTGGCAGTGAACCAAGTCCTTTTTTAACTCAAAATGGTCCCACGCAACACTTCGCCGTGACCTCTTCATGTTTATTTTGGAAATGGAACTACACGGTAACTCGCAGCAAGTCGCAGGTAACTGAGTAGGACTGTGGCGTTTTTTTCAAACACTGCCCCCCGTGGTCAAATGTGTAATTAGCGAATTTCTCGATGAAAAAATGATTTCATCGACGACATTCTTAATGGTCAATTAATCGATCGTCGATTAATTATGCCCATCCCTAGTTCTGCTAGATTCAACTGTCGTTTGAGGTCCTCCCCACAGTCTTACCACACTGACAGCAAGGTAGATGAATGCTGGAAGCGCTCCTCAATCCAGGTGCTCAACACGGGTGGCTCGCCATCTCCCTCGTCAGGGAGAGATTCCAATCCAACTCAAAGTTCAAGGGTATCCAGAAAACCCAGCCTGTGTAACATAACACGGCTTATATAGCAACATATGCAAATATTCTTATTCTCTTAACTGTACAGTTCAATTTGATCAATGTCAACATATAATACATTTCAGTACTTAACCCATGAATAAAGGATTACTGTTGTATCATAACATTAACTCTTAATATTAAAGTATAAACAATACTATTAAATTACAATTTTAATGGCAGTGAAACAATATGAATGTTAGATTATTATGCAAACAACCTGCAGCTTAACATCAATTACTCACTATATGTGAATATCGGAAGTAAAGCAATGTGAATCATTTTCTTGTCACAACACTGACACCTTGCATTTGTGAATGCAAGCAGCACAATGATGAACAGAAAGCTAATCTCAAAGCTCAAATTCAGCTACATAATCCTTAGCTCTGTACTAAATGTAACTCACATACATACTCATATTACACATACAAATGTCCACTTTTGTCTCTATAACTAAAGAAATATGAAACATCTTACAGTACACTCAATGGCATAAACACCACGAGGCAATGCTAAGTCATATAGCATTTTGCTACTGTGCCACGTGTGGCCGCTAATTTAGCAGGTGTAACTCACCGGGAAAAGAAAAGAATAAACGGTGCTCTAAGCTGCTCTCCAGGTCCTCTCAGTAGTTGATAAACTTGTTATGGGCTCAAACATACTCTAACTTCTCTTTGTTCAGTATTATATTGAGTACCAGTAGCAGTAATATCGCTCCGTAATTTCAACTTCTCATCAGGCTCCATCTGTCTCCACACTGAACCGCACCTCTCTGACTCGAGTGAGGAGGCGGGACTTAGACCGTTTTACACCAATAACATGCAGTTATTTCACCTTGAACCAATAGGCTCACTTGTTAAGTTTTTTGACCGGTAGAACGCTTCCTGAGCAAAAAGGAAATGACTTAATAATAATAAATTAAATACAGACGAAATGAAACAGAATTGTTAATGAAATAAAAGGAATTCTCAGGAAGGAGGAAATATAAATAATACGGCGCACATCTCCTGCATTGCAAATCTGCTGCGTCACACATCCTGCGTTGCACACCCTGTGGTGCACATGAATAAAACATTTACAAAAAAAATATTATTAAATCACATAAATAAATTAACTGTGCGCACATCTCCTGCGGCGCACATCTCCTCCGGCGCACATCTCCTGCGGTGCACATCTCCAGTGGCGCACATCTCCTGCTGCGGAAATCTCCTGCGGTGAACATCCTGCGTCGCACACCCTGCGGTGCACATAAATGAAACATTTATTTACAAAAAAATATTATTAAATCAAATTAATAAAAAAAACGTGTGCACACACCCTGCTGCGCACATCTCCTGAGGCGCACATCTCCTGCGTGCACATATCCTGCGTTGCACATCTCCTGCGTGCACATCTCCTGCGGCGCACATCTCCTGCGGTGCACACCTCCGGTGGCACATATCGCCTGCGGCGCACATCTCCTGCTATGTACATCTCCTGCGGCGCACATCTCCTGCGTGCACATCTCCTGCTATGTACATCTCCTGCGGCGCACATCTCCTGCGTGCACATCTCCTGCGGTGCACATCTCCAGTGGCGCACATCTCCTGCTGCGCAAATCTCCTGCGGTGTACATCCTGCGTCGCACACCTTGCGGTGCAAATAAATTAAACATTTATTTACAAAAAATAATAATAATTAACTCAAATTCCTAAAAAAACTGTGCGCACACATCCTGCATTGCACATCTCCTGCTTGCACATCTCCTGCGGCGCATATCTCCTGTGTACACATCTCCTGCGGTGCACATCTCCTGCTGCGCACATCTCCTGCGGTGGACATCTCCTGTGGTGCACATATCCTGCTATGTACATCTCCTAAGTGCTCATCTCCTGCTATGTAAATCTCCTGCGGCGCACATCTCCTGCGGCGCACATCTTCTGCGTGCACATCTCCTGCGGTGCACATCTCCAGTGGCGCACATCTCATGCTGCGCAAATCTCCTGAGGTGCACATAAATGAAACATTTATTTACAAAAAATAATAATAATTAACTCAAATTCCTAAAAAAACTGTGCGTACACATCTCCTGCAGTGCACATCTCCTGCTGCGCACATCTCCTGCGGTGCAGATCTCCTGCGGTGCACATCTCCTGCTGCGCAAATCTCCTGCAGTGCACGTCTCCTGCGTGCACATCTCCTGCTATGTACATCTCCTGCGGCGCAAATGTCCTGCGTGCACATCTCCTGCGGTGCACATCTCCAGTGGCGCACATCTCCTGCTGCGCAAATCTCCTGCGGTGTACATCCTGCGTCGCACAGCCTGCGGTGCAAATAAATTAAACATTTATTTACAAAAAATAATAATAATTAACTCAAATTCCTAAAAAAACTGTGCGCACACATCCTGCATTGCACATCTCCTGCTTGCACATCTCTTGCGGCGCACATCTCCTGCTATGTCTATCTCCTGCGGCGCACATCTCCTGCTATGTACATCTCCTGCTGCGCATATCGCCTGCGGCGCACATCTCCTGTGGTGCACATCTCCGATGGCGCACATCTCCTGCGTGCACATCTCCTGCGGCGCACATCTCCTGCAGCGCACATCTCCTGCTGCGCATATCGCCTGCGGCGCACATCTCCTGCGGTGGACATCTCCTGCGGTGCACATATCCTGCTATGTACATCTCCTGCGTGCTCATCTCCTGCTATGTAAATCTCCTGCGGCGCACATCTCCTGCTGTGCACATCTCCTGCTGCGCATATCTCCTGTGTACACATCTCCTGCTGTGCACATCTCCTGCTGCGCACATCTCCTGCGGTGGACATCTCCTGCGGCGCACATCTCCTGCTATGTACATCTCCTGCTGCGCATATCGCCTGCGGCGCACATCTCCTGCGGTGCACATCTCCGATGGCGCACATCTCCTGCGTGCACATCTCCTGCGGCGCACATCTCCTGCAGCGCACATCTCCTAAGTGCACATCTCCTGCGTGCACATCTCTTGCGGTGCACATCTCCAGTGGCGCACATCTCCTGCTGCGGAAATCTCCTGCGGTGAACATCCTGCGTCGCACACCCTGCGGTGCACATAAATGAAACATTTATTTACAAAAAATAATAATAATTAACTCAAATTCCTAAAAAAACTGTGCGCACACATCCTGTGGCGCACATCTCCTGCGGCGCATATCTCCTGTGTACACATCTCCTGCGGTGCACATCTCCTGCTGCGCACATCTCCTGCGGTGGACATCTCCTGTGGTGCACATATCCTGCTATGTACATCTCCTAAGTGCTCATCTCCTGCTATGTAAATCTCCTGCGGCGCACATCTCCTGCGGCGCACATCTTCTGCGTGCACATCTCCTGCGGTGCACATCTCCTGCTGCGCACATCTCCTGCGGTGCAGATCTCCTGCGGTGCACATCTCCTGCTGCGCACATCTCCTGCGGTGCAGATCTCCTGCGGTGCACACATCCTGTGGCGCACATCTCCTGCGGCACTCATCTCCTGCGGCGCATATCTCCTGTGTACACATCTCCTGTTGTGCACATCTCCTGCTGCGCACATCTCCTGCGGTGGACATCTCCTGCGGTGCACATATCCTGCAATGTACATCTCCTGCGTGCTCATCTCCTGCTATGTAAATCTCCTGCGGCGCACATCTCCTGCGTGCACATCTCCTGCGTGCACATCTCCTGTGGTGCACATCTCCAGTGGCACACATCTCCTGCTGCGCAAATCTCCTGAGGTGCACATAAATGAAACATTTATTTACAAAAAATAATAATAATTAACTAAAATTCCTAAAAAAACTGTGCGTACACATCTCCTGCAGTGCACATCTCCTGCTGCGCACATCTCCTGCGGTGCACATCTCCTGCTGCGCAAATCTCCTGCAGTGCACGTCTCCTGCGGTGCACATCTCCGATGGCGCACATCTCCTGCGTGCACATCTCCTGCGGCGCACATCTCCTGCGGTGCACATCTCCGGTGGCGCATATCGCCTGCGGCGCACATCTCCTGCTATGTACATCTCCTGCTATGTACATCTCCTGCGGCACACATCTCCTGAAGCGCACATCTCCTGCTGCGCATGTAACCCACATGGAGGCGCACACTGGACCAGTATAACCAAGATTCGTAGGGAGGAGTAATTAACAGGAATCAGACACCACAATGAGCAAACAGAACACAGAGTTAGGTTTAAATGAAAACAATTGTATTAACACACAAAATATTTACAACATTGCCGGCATTCAGTTTAGTAAAATTAGAAATGTCTTTTGAAATGGGTGCACCCAGAAAATAAAAGTAATCCTCAAAAAATAGGATGTTCTGCTTAGGGATGGGCGTTCGATTAAATTGTCTTCGTCGATCGTCGGGAGAGTTAATGACGAATTTTCGATTAATCATTAATATTTTCAAGTTCAAAAATTCACTATTTATAAGCTACATTAAAATGCAGTGATGTTTCCTCATTGAGATCTTTATTACAAGATGAACAAAATATGCGCTGCCGTAATCTTAAGCAGCGGAGCCGACAGCTAGAAGCCGGTGCTACTAAACACAACTGACCCTCGTTTTTTTTCCCTCCAAAATAAAATAATAATAATTTTAAAAAACGTAATGTTAAACAACAACTACAAATATATAATACTTAGGTCTGACAGGTTTTGCCAAATGTAACTCAAAACTATCAGACAAGGTACCGAGTCGAGAAAGCTTCATAAAAATAACCAGTAACTCACATTACTGTGATTCCGGTGTTAGCGCTCCCCTCGTCCGTGTCAGACAACGCAGGCTCCTTGTCTCCCGCAGCCTCTGGGATAGCTTCGCAGTGTTGGCAGTGAACCAAGTCCTTTTTTAACTCAAAATGGTCCCACGCAACACTTCGCCGTGACCTCTTCATGTTTATTTTGGAAATGGAACTACACGGTAACTCGCAGCAAGTCGCAGGTAACTGAGTAGGACTGTGGCGTTTTTTTCAAACACTGCCCCCCGTGGTCAAATGTGTAATTAGCGAATTTCTCGATGAAAAAATGATTTCATCGACGACATTCTTAATGGTCAATTAATCGATCGTCGATTAATTATGCCCATCCCTAGTTCTGCTAGATTCAACTGTCGTTTGAGGTCCTCCCCACAGTCTTACCACACTGACAGCAAGGTAGATGAATGCTGGAAGCGCTCCTCAATCCAGGTGCTCAACACGGGTGGCTCGCCATCTCCCTCGTCAGGGAGAGATTCCAATCCAACTCAAAGTTCAAGGGTATCCAGAAAACCCAGCCTGTGTAACATAACACGGCTTATATAGCAACATATGCAAATATTCTTATTCTCTTAACTGTACAGTTCAATTTGATCAATGTCAACATATAATACATTTCAGTACTTAACCCATGAATAAAGGATTACTGTTGTATCATAACATTAACTCTTAATATTAAAGTATAAACAATACTATTAAATTACAATTTTAATGGCAGTGAAACAATATGAATGTTAGATTATTATGCAAACAACCTGCAGCTTAACATCAATTACTCACTATATGTGAATATCGGAAGTAAAGCAATGTGAATCATTTTCTTGTCACAACACTGACACCTTGCATTTGTGAATGCAAGCAGCACAATGATGAACAGAAAGCTAATCTCAAAGCTCAAATTCAGCTACATAATCCTTAGCTCTGTACTAAATGTAACTCACATACATACTCATATTACACATACAAATGTCCACTTTTGTCTCTATAACTAAAGAAATATGAAACATCTTACAGTACACTCAATGGCATAAACACCACGAGGCTATGCTAAGTCATATAGCATTTTGCTACTGTGCCACGTGTGGCCGCTAATTTAGCAGGTGTAACTCACCGGGAAAAGAAAAGAATAAACGGTGCTCTAAGCTGCTCTCCAGGTCCTCTCAGTAGTTGATAAACTTGTTATGGGCTCAAACATACTCTAACTTCTCTTTGTTCAGTATTATATTGAGTACCAGTAGCAGTAATATCGCTCCGTAATTTCAACTTCTCATCAGGCTCCATCTGTCTCCACACTGAACCGCACCTCTCTGACTCGAGTGAGGAGGCGGGACTTAGACCGTTTTACACCAATAACATGCAGTTATTTCACCTTGAACCAATAGGCTCACTTGTTAAGTTTTTTGACCGGTAGAACGCTTCCTGAGCAAAAAGGAAATGACTTAATAATAATAAATTAAATACAGACGAAATGAAACAGAATTGTTAATGAAATAAAAGGAATTCTCAGGAAGGAGGAAATATAAATAATACGGCGCACATCTCCTGCATTGCAAATCTGCTGCGTCACACATCCTGCGTTGCACACCCTGTGGTGCACATGAATAAAACATTTACAAAAAAAATATTATTAAATCACATAAATAAATTAACTGTGCGCACATCTCCTGCGGCGCACATCTCCTCCGGCGCACATCTCCTGCGGTGCACATCTCCAGTGGCGCACATCTCCTGCTGCGGAAATCTCCTGCGGTGAACATCCTGCGTCGCACACCCTGCGGTGCACATAAATGAAACATTTATTCACAAAAAATAATAATAATTAACTCAAATTCCTAAAAAAACTGTGCGCACACATCCTGCAGCGCACATCTCCTGCTATGTACATCTCCTGCGGCGCACATCTCCTGCGTGCACATCGCCTGCGTGCACATCTCCTGCTATGTACATCTCCTGCGGCGCACATCTCCTGCAGCGCACGTCTCCTGCGGTGCACATCTCCTAATGCGCACATCTCCGGCAGTGCACATCTCTTACGGCGCACACCCTGCGGTGCACATAAATGAAACATTTATTTACAAAAAAATATTATTAAATCAAATTAATAAAAAAAACGTGTGCACACCCCCTACTGCGCACATCTCCTGCATTGCAGAACATAAGATGCACATAAATAAAATTAATAAAAAAACTGTGCGCACACATCCTGCGGCGCACATCTCCTGCGGCGCACATCTCCTGCGGTGCACATCTCCTGCTGCGCACATCTCCTGCGGTGCACATCTCTTGCGGCGCACATCTCCTGCGGCGCACATCTCTTGCGGTGCACATCTCCTGCTGCGCACATCTCCTGCAGTGCACATCTCCTGCTGCGCACATCTCCTGCGGTGCACATCTCTTGCGGCGCACATCCTGCGGCGCACACCCTGCGGTGCACATAAATGAAACATTTATTTACAAAAAAATAGTATTACATCAAATTAATAAAAAAACTGTGTGCATACATCCTGCTGCGCACATCTCCTGCTGTGCACATCTCCTGCGTTGCACATCTCCTGCGTGCAGATCTCCTGCGGCGCACATCTCCTGCGGCGCATATCGCCTGCTGCGCACATCTCCTGCTTTGCACATCTCCTGCGGCGCACATCTCCTACGTGCACATCTCCTGCTATGTACATCTCCTGCGGCGCACATCTCCTGCTTGCACATCTCCTGCGTGCACATCTCCTACGGTGCACATCTCCAGTGGCGCACATCTCCTGCTGCGCAAATCTCCTGCAGTGACCCTCCCTCGTCGCACACCCTGCGGTGCACATAAATGAAACATTTATTTACAAAAAATAATAATAATTAACTCAAATTCCTAAAAAAACTGTGCGCACACATCCTGCGGCGCACATCTCCTGCGGCACTCATCTCCTGCGGCGCATATCTCCTGCGTACACATCTCCTGCGGCGCACATCTCCTGCGGTGCACATCTCCTGCTGCGCAAATATCCGGCGGTGCACATCTCTTGCGGCGCACATCTCCTGCGGTGCACATCTCCTGCTATGTACATCTCCTGCGGCTCACATCTCCTGCATGCACATCTCCTGCGGCGCACATCTCCTGCGTTGCACATCTCCAGTGGCGCACATCTCCGGCGGTGCACATCTCTTGCGGCGCGCACCCTGTGGTGCACATGAATGAAACATTTATTTACAAAAAACTAATAATAATTAACTCAAATTAATAAAAAAAACTGTGCGCACACATCCTGCGGCGCACATCTCCTGCGTACTAATCTCCTGCATGCACATCTCCTGCGGTGCACATCTCCTGCGGCGCACATCTCCTGCTGCGCACATCTCCTGTGGTGCACATCTCCTGTTGCGCACATCTCCTGCGGTGCATATCTCTTGCGGCACACATCCTGCATTGCGAACCCTGCGTTGCACATAAATGAAACAGTTATTTACAAAAAAATAAAAAAATCAAACCAAATTAATAAAAAAACTGCGGCACACATCTCCTGCTGCTCATATCGCCTGCGGCGCACATCTCCTGCTATGTACATCTCCTGCTGCTCACATCTCCTGCATGCACATCTCCTGCGGCGCACATCTCCTGCGATGCACATCTCCAGTGGCGCACATCTCCTACTGCGCATATCGCCTGCGGTTCATATTTCCTGCTATGTACATATACTGCAGCGCACACTTCCTGTGCACATCTCCTGCAGTGCATATCTCAAGTGGTGCACATCTCCTGCTGCGCACATCTCCTGCGGCGCATATCTCCTGCTGCGCACATCTCCTGCATTGCAGAACATAAGATGCACATAAATAAAATTAATAAAAAAACTGTGCGCACACATCCTGCGGAGCACATCTCCTGCGTGCCAATCTCTTGCTGCGCACATCTTTTGCGGTGCACATCTCCTGCTGCGCACATCTCCTGCGGTGTACATCTCCTGCGGTGCACATCTCCTGCTGTGCACATCTCCGGCGGTGCATATCTCTTGCGGTGCACATCCTGCGGCGCACACCCTTCGTTGCACATATATGAAACATTTATTTACAAATAAATTATAATAATTCACTCAAATTAATAAAAAAACTGTGCGCACACATCCTGTGGCGCACATCTCCTGCGTGCTAATCTCCTGCGTGCACTTCTCCTGCGGTGCACATCTCCTGCGGCGCACATCTCCTGCGGTGCACATCTCCTGCTGCGCACATCTCCTGTGGTGCACATCTCCTGTTGCGCACATCTCCTGCGGTGCATATCTCTTGCGGCGCACATCCTGCGTTGCGAACCCTGCGTTGCACATAAATAAAACAGTTATTTACAAAAAAAATTAAAATTAAATCATATTAATAAAAAAACTGCGGCACACATCTCCTGCTGCGCATATCGCCTGCGGTGCACATCTCCTGCAGCGCACATCTCAAGTGGTGCACATCTCCTGCTGAGCACATCTCCTGCGGCACACATCTCCTGCTGCGCACATCTCCTGCGGTGCACATCTCCTGCTGCGCACATTTCCGGCGGTGCACATATCTTGCGGCGCACACCCTACGGTGCACATAAATGAAACATTTACTTACAAAAAAAATAATGATTCACTCAAATTAATAAAAAAACTGTGCGCACTAATCCTGCAGCGCACATCTCCTGCTCTGCACATCTCCTGCTGCGCACATCTCCTGCTCTGCACATCTCCTTTTCTGCACATCTCCTGCTGCGCACATCTTCTGCGGCACACATCTCCTGCGGTGCACATCTCCTGCTCCGCACATCTCCTGCAGTGCACATCTCTTGCGGCGCACATCCTGCGGCGCACACCCTGCGGTGCACATAAATGAAACATTTATTTACAAAAAAATATTATTACATCAAATTAATAAAAAAACTGTGCGCACTAATCCTGCAGCGCACATCTCCTGCTCTGCACATCTCCTGCTGCGCACATCTCCTGCTGCGCACATCTTCTGCGGCACACATCTCCTGCTGCGCACATCTCCTGCGGTGCACATCTCTTGCGTTGCACATCTCCTGCGGTGCACATCTCCTGCTGCGCACATCTCCGCCGGTGCATATCACTTGCGGCGCACATCCTGCGGCGCACACCCTGCGTTGCACATAAATGAAAAATTTATTGACAAAACAATAAAAAAATAAAATAAAATTAATAAAAAAACTGCGGCACACATCTCCTGCTGCGCATATCGCCTGCGGCGCACATCTCCTGCTATGTACATCTCCTGCGACTCACATCTCCTGCGGCGCACATCTCCTGCAGTGCACATCTCCTGCTGCGCACATCTCCTGCGGTGCACATCTCTTGCGGCGCACATCCTGCGGCGCACACCCTGCGTTGCACATAAATGAAACATTTATTTACAAAAAAATTATAATAATTAACTCAAATTAATAAAAAAACTGTGCGCACACATCCTGCGGCGCAAATCTCCTGCTGCGCACATCTCCTGCATTGCAGAACATAAGATGCACATAAATAAAATTAATAAAAAAACTGTGCGCACACATCCTGCTGCGCACATCTCCTGCGGTGCACATCTCCGCACACATCCTGCGTCGCACATCTCCTGCGGCGCATATCTCCTGCGTACACATCTCCTGCGGTGCACATCTCATGCTGCGCACATCTCCTGCGGTGTACATCTCCTGCTGCGCACATCTTCTGCGGCACACATCTCCTGCGGTGCACATCTCCTGAAGCGCACATCTCCGGCGGCGGTGCACATCCTGCGGCGCACACCCTTCGTTGCACATAAATGAAACATTTATTTACAAATAAATTATAATAATTAACTCAAATTAATAAAAAAACTGTGCGCACACATCCTGCGGCGCACATCTCCTGCGTGCTAATCTCCTGCGTGCACTTCTCCTGCGGTGCACATCTCCTGCGGCGCACATCTCCTGCTGTGCACATCTCCGCCGGTGCATATCTCTTGCGGCGCACATCCTGCGGCGCACTCCCTGCGTTGCACATAAATGAAACATTTATTTACAAAAAAATTATAATAATTAACTCAAATTAATAAAAAAACTGTGCGCACACATCCTGCGGCGCAAATCTCCTGCTGCGCACATCTCCTGCATTGCAGAACATAAGATGCACATAAATAAAATTAATAAAAAAACTGTGCGCACACATCCTGCTGCGCACATCTCCTGCGGTGCACATCTCCGCACACATCCTGCGTCGCACATCTCCTGCGGCGCATATCTCCTGCGTACACATCTCCTGCGGTGCACATCTCCTGCGGCGCACATCTCCTGCTGCGCACATCTCCTGCGGCGCACATCTCCTGCGTTCACATCTCCTGCTATGTACATCTCCTGCGGCGCACATCTCCTGCGGCGCACATCTCCTGCGTGCACATCTCCTGCGGTGCACATCTCCAGTGGCGCACATCTCCTGCTGCGCAAATCTCCTGCAGTGACCCTCCCTCGTCGCACACCCTGCGGTGCACATAAATCAAACATTTATTTACAAAAAATAATAATAATTAACTCAAATTCCTAAAAAAACTGTGCGCACACATCCTGCGGCGCACATCTCCTGCGGCACTAATCTCCTGCGGCGCATATCTCCTGCGTACACATCTCCTGCGGTGCACATCTCCTGCGGCGCACATCTCCTGCTGCGCACATCTCCTGCGGCGCACATCTCCTGCGTGCACATCTCCTGCTATGTACATCTCCTGCGGCGCACATCTCCTGCGGCGCACATCTCCTGCGTGCACATCTCCTGCGGTGCACATCTCCAGTGGCGCACATCTCCTGCTGCGCAAATCTCCTGCAGTGACCCTCCCTCGTCGCACACCCTGCGGTGCACATAAATCAAACATTTATTTACAAAAAATAATAATAATTAACTCAAATTCCTAAAAAAACTGTGCGCACACATCCTGCGGCGCACATCTCCTGCGGCACTCATCTCCTGCGGCGCATATCTCCTGCGTACACATCTCTTGCGGCGCAAACCCTGCGGTGCACATAAATGAAACATTTACTTACAAAAAAAAATAATATTTAACTCAAATTAATAAAAAAACTGTGCGCACACATCCTGCGGCGCAAATCTCCTGCTGCGCACATCTCCTGCATTGCAGAACATAAGATGCACATAAATAAAATTAACAAAAAAACTGTGCGCACACATCCTGCTGCGCACATCTCCTGCGGTGCACATCTCCGCACACATCCTGCGGCGCACATCTCCTGCGGCACTCATCTCCTGCGGCGCATATCTCCTGCGTACACATCTCCTGCGGTGCACATCTCCTGCTGCGGACATTTCCGGCGGTGCACATCTCTTGCGGCGCACACCCTGCGGTGCACATAAATGAAACATTTACTTACAAAAAAAAAATAATAATTAACTCAAATTAATAAAAAAACTGTGCGCACTAATCCTGCAACGCACATCTCCTGCTCTGCACATCTCCTGCTGCGCACATCTCCTGCTCTGCATATCTCCTGTGACGCACATCTCCTGCTGCGCACATCTTCTGCGGCACACATCTCCTGCGGTGCACATCTCCTGAAGCGCACATCTCCGGCGGCGGTGCACATCCTGCGGCGCACACCCTTCGTTGCACATACATGAAACATTTATTTACAAATAAATTATAATAATTAACTCAAATTAATAAAAAAACTGTGCGCACACATCCTGCGGTGCACATCTCCTGCTGCGCACATCTCCTGTGGTGCACATCTCCTGTTGCGCACATCTCCTGCGGTGCATATCTCTTGCGGCGCACATCCTGCGTTGCGAACCCTGCATTGCACATAAATAAAACAGTTATTTACAAAAAAAATTAAAATTAAATCATATTAATAAAAAAACTGCGGCACACATCTCCTGCTGCGCATATCGCCTGCGGCGCACAACTCCTGCAGCGCACATCTCATGTGGTGCACATCTCCTGCTTAGCACATCTCCTGCGGCACACATCTCCTGCTGCGCACATCTCCTGCGGTGCACATCTCCTGCTGCGCACATTTCCGGCGGTGCACATCTCTTGCGGCGCACACCCTGCGGTGCACATAAATGAAACATTTACTTACAAAAAAAAAATTTATTTACAAAAAAAATTAAAATTAAATCATATTAATAAAAAAACTGCGGCACACATCTCCTGCTGCGCATATCGCCTGCGGCGCACAACTCCTGCTGCGCACATTTCCGGCGGTGCACATCTCTTGCGGCGCACACCCTGCGGTGCACATAAATGAAACATTTACTTACAAAAAAAAAATAATAATTAACTCAAATTAATAAAAAAACTGTGCGCACTAATCCTGCAACGCACATGTCCTGCTCTGCACATCTCCTGCTGCGCACATCTCCTGCTCTGCACATCTCCTGTGACGCACATCTCCTGCTGCGCACATCTTCTGCGGCACACATCTCCTGCGGTGCACATCTCCTGCTGCGCACATCTCCTGCGGTGCACATCTCCGCACACATCCTGCGGCGCACATCTCCTGCGTGCCAATCTCTTGCTGCGCACATCTCTTGCGGTGCACATCTCCTGCGGCGCACATCTCCTGCGGTGCACATCTCCTGCTGCGCACAACTCCTGCGGTGCACATCTCCGCACACATCCTGCGGCGCACATCTCCTGCGGCACTCATCTCCTGCGGCGCACATCTCCTGCGTGCTAATCTCCTGCGTGCACTTCTCCTGCGGTGCACATCTCCTGCGGCGCACATCTCCTGCGGTGCACATCTCCTGCTGCGCACATCTCCTGTGGTGCACATCTCCTGTTGCACACATCTCCTGCGGTGCATATCTCTTGCGGCGCACATCCTGCGTTGCGAACCCTGCGTTGCACATAAATAAAACAGTTATTTACAAAAAAATTAAAATTAAATCATATTAATAAAAAAACTGCGGCACACATCTCCTGCTGCGCATATCGCCTGCGGCGCACATCTCCTGCAGCGCACATCTCATGTGGTGCACATCTCCTGCTGAGCACATCTCCTGCGGCACACATCTCCTGCTGCGCACATCTCCTGCGGTGCACATCTCCTGCTGCGCACATTTCCGGCGGTGCACATCTCTTGTGGCGCACACCCTGCGGTGCAAATAAATGAAACATTTACTTACAAAAAAAAATAATAATTAACTCAAATTAATAAAAAAAACTGTGCGCACTAATCCTGCAGCGCACATCTCCTGCTCTGCACATCTCCTGCTGCGCACATCTCCTGCTCTGCACATCTCCTGCTCTGCACATCTCCTGCTGCGCACATCTTCTGCGGTACACGTCTCCTGCGGTGCACATCTCCTGCTCCGCACATCTCCTGCAGTGCACATCTCTTGCGGCGCACATCCTGCGGCACACACCCTGCGGTGCACATAAATGAAACATTTATTTACAAAAAAATATTATTACATCAAATTAATAAAAAAACTGTGTGCACACATCCTGCTGCGCACATCTCCTGCTGTGCACATCTCCTGCGTTGCACATCTCCTGCGTGCAGATCTCCTGCGGCGCACATCTCCTGCGGTGCACATCTCCGGTGGCGCATATCGCCTGCGGCGCACATCTCCTGCTTTGTACATCTCCTGCGGCGCACATCTCCTGCGTGCACATCTCCTGCTATGTACATCTCCTGCGGCGCACATCTCCTGCGGCGCACATCTCCTGCGTGCACATCTCCTGCGTGCACATCTCCTGCGGTGCACATCTCCAGTGGCGCACATCTCCTGCTGCGCAAATCTCCTGCAGTGACCCTCCCTCGTCGCACACCCTGCGGTGCACATAAATGAAACATTTATTTACAAATAAATTATAATAATTAACTCAAATTAATAAAAAAACTGTGCGCACACATCCTGCGGCGCACATCTCCTGCGTGCTAATCTCCTGCGTGCACTTCTCCTGCGGTGCACATCTCTTGCGGCGCACATCTCCTGCGGTGCACATCTCCTGCTGCGCACATCTCCGCCTGTGCATATCTCTTGCGGCGCACATCCTGCGGCGCACACCCTGCGTTGCACATAAATGAAACATTTATTTACAAAACAATAAAAAAATAAAATCAAATTAATAAAAAAACTGCGGCACACATCTCCTGCTGCGTATATCGCCTGCGGCGCACATCTCCTGCTATGTACATCTCCTGCGACTCACATCTCCTGCGGCGCACATCTCCTACAGTGCACATCTCCTGCTGCGCACATCTCCTGCGGTGCACATCTCTTGCGGCGCACATCCTGCGGCGCACATCCTGCGGAGCACACCCTGCGTTGCACATAAATGAAACATTTATTTACAAAAAAATTATAATAATTAACTCAAATTAATAAAAAAACTGTGCGCACACATCCTGCGTCGCACATCTCCTGCGGCGCATATCTCCTGCGTACACATCTCCTGCGGTGCACATCTCATGTTGCGCACATCTCCTGCGGTGTACATCTCCTGCGGCGCACATCTCCTGCTGCGCACATTTCCGGCGGTGCACATCTCTTGCGGCGCACACCCTGCGGTGCACATAAATGAAACATTTACTTACAAAAAAAAAATAATAATTAACTCAAATTAATAAAAAAACTGTGCGCACTAATCCTGCAACGCACATCTCCTGCTCTGCACATCTCCTGCTGCGCACATCTCCTGCTCTGCACATCTCCTGTGACGCACATCTCCTGCTGCGCACATCTTCTGCGGCACACATCTCCTGCGGTGCAAATCTCCTGAAGCGCACATCTCCGGCGGCGGTGCACATCCTGCGGCGCACACCCTTCGTTGCACATAAATGAAACATTTATTTACAAATAAATTATAATAATTAACTCAAATTAATAAAAAAACTGTGCGCACACATCCTGCGGCGCACATCTCCTGCGTGCTAATCTCCTGCGTGCACTTCTCCTGCGGTGCACATCTCCTGCGGCGCACATCTCCTGCGGTGCACATCTCCTGCTGCGCACATCTCCTGTGGTGCACATCTCCTGTTGCGCACATCTCCTGCGGTGCATATCTCTTGCGGCGCACATCCTGCGTTGCGAACCCTGCATTGCACATAAATAAAACAGTTATTTACAAAAAAAATTAAAATTAAATCATATTAATAAAAAAACTGCGGCACACATCTCCTGCTGCGCATATCGCCTGCGGCGCACATCTCCTGCAGCGCACATCTCATGTGGTGCACATCTCCTGCTTAGCACATCTCCTGCGGCACACATCTCCTGCTGCGCACATCTCCTGCGGTGCACATCTCCTGCTGCGCACATTTCTGGCGGTGCACATCTCTTGCGGCGCACACCCTGCGGTGCACATAAATGAAACATTTACTTACAAAAAAAAAATAATAATTAACTCAAATTAATAAAAAAACTGTGCGCACTAATCCTGCAACGCACATGTCCTGCTCTGCACATCTCCTGCTGCGCACATCTCCTGCTCTGCACATCTCCTGCTCTGCACATCTCCTGCTGCGCACATCTTCTGCGGCACACATCTCCTGCGGTGCACATCTCCTGCTGCGCACATCTCCTGCGGTGCACATCTCTTGCGTTGCACATCTCCTGCGGTGCACATCTCCTGCTGCGCACATCTCCGCCGGTGCATATCTCTTGCGGCGCACATCCTGCGGCGCACACCCTGCGTTGCACATAAATGAAACATTTATTTACAAAAAAATTATAATAATTAACTCAAATTAATAAAAAAACTGTGCGCACACATCCTGCGTCGCACATCTCCTGCGGCGCATATCTCCTGCGTACACATCTCCTGCGGTGCACATCTCATGTTGCGCACATCTCCTGCGGTGTACATCTCCTGCGGCGCACATCTCCTGCTGCGCACATTTCCGGCGGTGCACATCTCTTGCGGCGCACACCCTGCGGTGCACATAAATGAAACATTTACTTACAAAAAAAAAATAATAATTAACTCAAATTAATAAAAAAACTGTGCGCACTAATCCTGCAACGCACATCTCCTGCTCTGCACATCTCCTGCTGCGCACATCTCCTGCTCTGCACATCTCCTGTGACGCACATCTCCTGCTGCGCACATCTTCTGCGGCACACATCTCCTGCGGTGCAAATCTCCTGAAGCGCACATCTCCGGCGGCGGTGCACATCCTGCGGCGCACACCCTTCGTTGCACATAAATGAAACATTTATTTACAAATAAATTATAATAATTAACTCAAATTAATAAAAAAACTGTGCGCACACATCCTGCGGCGCACATCTCCTGCGTGCTAATCTCCTGCGTGCACTTCTCCTGCGGTGCACATCTCCTGCGGCGCACATCTCCTGCGGTGCACATCTCCTGCTGCGCACATCTCCTGTGGTGCACATCTCCTGTTGCGCACATCTCCTGCGGTGCATATCTCTTGCGGCGCACATCCTGCGTTGCGAACCCTGCATTGCACATAAATAAAACAGTTATTTACAAAAAAAATTAAAATTAAATCATATTAATAAAAAAACTGCGGCACACATCTCCTGCTGCGCATATCGCCTGCGGCGCACATCTCCTGCAGCGCACATCTCATGTGGTGCACATCTCCTGCTTAGCACATCTCCTGCGGCACACATCTCCTGCTGCGCACATCTCCTGCGGTGCACATCTCCTGCTGCGCACATTTCTGGCGGTGCACATCTCTTGCGGCGCACACCCTGCGGTGCACATAAATGAAACATTTACTTACAAAAAAAAAATAATAATTAACTCAAATTAATAAAAAAACTGTGCGCACTAATCCTGCAACGCACATGTCCTGCTCTGCACATCTCCTGCTGCGCACATCTCCTGCTCTGCACATCTCCTGCTCTGCACATCTCCTGCTGCGCACATCTTCTGCGGCACACATCTCCTGCGGTGCACATCTCCTGCTGCGCACATCTCCTGCGGTGCACATCTCTTGCGTTGCACATCTCCTGCGGTGCACATCTCCTGCTGCGCACATCTCCGCCGGTGCATATCTCTTGCGGCGCACATCCTGCGGCGCACACCCTGCGTTGCACATAAATGAAACATTTATTTACAAAAAAATTATAATAATTAACTCAAATTAATAAAAAAACTGTGCGCACACATCCTGCGTCGCACATCTCCTGCGGCGCATATCTCCTGCGTACACATCTCCTGCGGTGCACATCTCATGTTGCGCACATCTCCTGCGGTGTACATCTCCTGCGGCGCACATCTCCTGCTGCGCACATTTCCGGCGGTGCACATCTCTTGCGGCGCACACCCTGCGGTGCACATAAATGAAACATTTACTTACAAAAAAAAAATAATAATTAACTCAAATTAATAAAAAAACTGTGCGCACTAATCCTGCAACGCACATCTCCTGCTCTGCACATCTCCTGCTGCGCACATCTCCTGCTCTGCACATCTCCTGTGACGCACATCTCCTGCTGCGCACATCTTCTGCGGCACACATCTCCTGCGGTGCAAATCTCCTGAAGCGCACATCTCCGGCGGCGGTGCACATCCTGCGGCGCACACCCTTCGTTGCACATAAATGAAACATTTATTTACAAATAAATTATAATAATTAACTCAAATTAATAAAAAAACTGTGCGCACACATCCTGCGGCGCACATCTCCTGCGTGCTAATCTCCTGCGTGCACTTCTCCTGCGGTGCACATCTCCTGCGGCGCACATCTCCTGCGGTGCACATCTCCTGCTGCGCACATCTCCTGTGGTGCACATCTCCTGTTGCGCACATCTCCTGCGGTGCATATCTCTTGCGGCGCACATCCTGCGTTGCGAACCCTGCATTGCACATAAATAAAACAGTTATTTACAAAAAAAATTAAAATTAAATCATATTAATAAAAAAACTGCGGCACACATCTCCTGCTGCGCATATCGCCTGCGGCGCACATCTCCTGCAGCGCACATCTCATGTGGTGCACATCTCCTGCTTAGCACATCTCCTGCGGCACACATCTCCTGCTGCGCACATCTCCTGCGGTGCACATCTCCTGCTGCGCACATTTCCGGCGGTGCACATCTCTTGCGGCGCACACCCTGCGGTGCACATAAATGAAACATTTACTTACAAAAAAAAAATAATAATTAACTCAAATTAATAAAAAAACTGTGCGCACTAATCCTGCAACGCACATGTCCTGCTCTGCACATCTCCTGCTGCGCACATCTCCTGCTCTGCACATCTCCTGCTCTGCACATCTCCTGCTGCGCACATCTTCTGCGGCACACATCTCCTGCGGTGCACATCTCCTGCTGCGCACATCTCCTGCGGTGCACATCTCTTGCGTTGCACATCTCCTGCGGTGCACATCTCCTGCTGCGCACATCTCCGCCGGTGCATATCTCTTGCGGCGCACATCCTGCGGCGCACACCCTGCGTTGCACATAAATGAAACATTTATTTACAAAAAAATTATAATAATTAACTCAAATTAATAAAAAAACTGTGCGCACACATCCTGCGGCGCAAATCTCCTGCTGCGCACATCTCCTTCATTGCAGAACATAAGATGCACATAAATAAAATTAATAAAAAAACTGTGCGCACACATCCTGCTGCGCACATCTCCTGCGGTGCACATCTCCGCACACATCCTGCGTCGCACATCTCCTGCGGCGAATATCTCCTGCGTACACATCTCCTGCGGTGCACATCTCATGCTGCGCACATCTCCTGCGGTGTACATCTCCTGCGGCGCACATCTCCTGCTGCGCACATCTCCTGCGGCGCACATCTCCTGCGTGCAAATCTCCTGCTATGTACATCTCCTGCGGCGCACATCTCCTTCGGCGCACATCTCCTGCGTGCACATCTCCTGCGTGCACATCTCCTGCGGTGCACATCTCCAGTGGCGCACATCTCCTGCTGCGCAAATCTCCTGCAGTGACCCTCCCTCGTCGCACACCCTGCGGTGCACATAAATCAAACATTTATTTACAAAAAATAATAATAATTAACTCAAATTCCTAAAAAAACTGTGCGCACACATCCTGCGGCGCATATCTCCTGCGGCACTCATCTCCTGCGGCGCATATCTCCTGCATACACATCTCCTGCGGTGCACATCTCCTGAAGCGCACATCTCCGGCGGCGGTGCACATCCTGCGGCGCACACCCTTCGTTGCACATAAATGAAACATTTATTTACAAATAAATTATAATAATTAACTCAAATTAATAAAAAAACTGTGCGCACACATCCTGCGGCGCACATCTCCTGCGTGCTAATCTCCTGCGTGCACTTCTCCTGCGGTGCACATCTCCTGCGGCGCACATCTCCTGCGGTGCACATCTCCTGCTGCGCACATCTCCTGTGGTGCACATCTCCTGTTGCGCACATCTCCTGCGGTGCATATCTCTTGCGGCGCACATCCTGCGTTGCGAACCCTGCATTGCACATAAATAAAACAGTTATTTACAAAAAAAATTAAAATTAAATCATATTAATGAAAAAACTGCGGCACACATCTCCTGCTGCACATATCGCCTGCGGCGCACATCTCCTGCAGCGCACATCTCAAGTGGTGCACATCTCCTGCTTAGCACATCTCCTGCGGCACACATCTCCTGCTGCGCACATCTCCTGCGGTGCACATCTCCTGCTGCGCACATTTCCGGCGGTGCACATCTCTTGCGGCGCACACCCTGCGGTGCACATAAATGAAACATTTACTTACAAAAAAAATAATAATTAACTCAAATTAATAAAAAAACTGTGCGCACTAATCCTGCAACGCACATCTCCTGCTCTGCACATCTCCTGCTGCGCACATCTCCTGCTCTGCACATCTCCTGTGACGCACATCTCCTGCTGCGCACATCTTCTGCGGCACACATCTCCTGCGGTGCACATCTCTTGCTGCGCACATCTCCTGCGGTGCACATCTCTTGCGGCGCACATCCTGCGGCGCACACCCTGCGGTGCACATAAATAAAACATTTATTTACAAAAAAATATTATTACATCAAATTAATAAAAAAACTGTGTGCACACATCCTGCTGCGCACATCTCCTGCTGTGCACATCTCCTGCGTTGCACATCTCCTGCGTGCAGATCTCCTGCGGCGCACATCTCCTGCGGTGCATATCTCTTGCGGCGCACATCCTGCGTTGCGAACCCTGCGTTGCACATAAATAAAACAGTTATTTACAAAAAAATTAAAATTAAATCATATTAATAAAAAAACTGCGGCACACATCTCCTGCTGCGCATATCGCCTGCGGCGCACATCTTCTGCAGCGCACATCTCAAGTGGTGCACATCTCCTGCTGAGCACATCTCCTGCGGCACACATCTCCTGCTGCGCACATCTCCTGCGGTGCACATCTCCTGCTGCGCACATTTCCGGCGGTGCACATCTCTTGCGGCGCACACCCTGCGGTGCACATAAATGAAACATTTACTTACAAAAAAAAATAATAATTAACTCAAATTAATAAAAAAACTGTGCGCACTAATCCTGCAACGCACATCTCCTGCGCTGCACATCTCCTGCTGCGCACATCTCCTGCTCTGCACATCTCCTGTGACGCACATCTCCTGCTGCGCACATCTTCTGTGGCACACATCTCCTGCGGTGCACATCTCCTGCTGCGCACATCTCCTGCGGTGCACATCTCTTGCGGCGCACATCCTGCGGCGCACACCCTGCGGTGCACATAAATGAAACATTTATTTACAAAAAAATATTATTACATCAAATTAATAAAAAAACTGTGTGCACACATCCTGCTGCGCACATCTCCTGCTGTGCACATCTCCTGCGTTGCACATCTCCTGCGTGCAGATCTCCTGCGGCGCACATCTCCTGCGGTGCACATCTCCGTTGGCGCATATCGCCTGCGGCGCACATCTCCTGCTTTGTACATCTCCTGCGGCGCACATCTCCTGCGTGCACATCTCCTGCTATGTACATCTCCTGCGGCGCACATCTCCTGCGGCGCACATCTCCTGCGTGCACATCTCCTGCGTGCACATCTCCTGCGGTGCACATCTCCAGTGGCGCACATCTCCTGCTGCGCAAATCTCCTGCAGTGACCCTCCCTCGTCGCACACCCTGCGGTGCACATAAATGAAACATTTATTTACAAAAAAAAATAATAATTAACTCAAATTCCTAAAAAAACTGTGCGCACACATCCTGCGGCGCACATCTCCTGCGGCACTCATCTCCTGCGGCGCATATCTCCTGCGTATACATCTCCTGCGGTGCACATCTCCTGAAGCGCACATCTCCGGCGGCGGTGCACATCCTGCGGCGCACACCCTTCGTTGCACATAAATGAAACATTTATTTACAAATAAATTATAATAATTAACTCAAATTAATAAAAAAACTGTGCGCACACATCCTGCGGCGCACATCTCCTGCGTGCTAATCTCCTGCGTGCACTTCTCCTGCTGCGCACATCTTCTGCGGCACACATCTCCTGCGGTGCACATCTCTTGCTGCGCACATCTCCTGCGGTGCACATCTCTTGCGGCGCACATCCTGCGGCGCACACCCTGCGGTGCACATAAATAAAACATTTATTTACAAAAAAATATTATTACATCAAATTAATAAAAAAACTGTGTGCACACATCCTGCTGCGCACATCTCCTGCTGTGCACATCTCCTGCGTTGCACATCTCCTGCGTGCAGATCTCCTGCGGCGCACATCTCCTGCGGTGCATATCTCTTGCGGCGCACATCCTGCGTTGCGAACCCTGCGTTGCACATAAATAAAACAGTTATTTACAAAAAAATTAAAATTAAATCATATTAATAAAAAAACTGCGGCACACATCTCCTGCTGCGCATATCGCCTGCGGCGCACATCTTCTGCAGCGCACATCTCAAGTGGTGCACATCTCCTGCTGAGCACATCTCCTGCGGCACACATCTCCTGCTGCGCACATCTCCTGCGGTGCACATCTCCTGCTGCGCACATTTCCGGCGGTGCACATCTCTTGCGGCGCACACCCTGCGGTGCACATAAATGAAACATTTACTTACAAAAAAAAAATAATAATTAACTCAAATTAATAAAAAAACTGTGCGCACTAATCCTGCAACGCACATCTCCTGCTCTGCACATCTCCTGCTGCGCACATCTCCTGCTCTGCACATCTCCTGTGACGCACATCTCCTGCTGCGCACATCTTCTGTGGCACACATCTCCTGCGGTGCACATCTCCTGCTGCGCACATCTCCTGCGGTGCACATCTCTTGCGGCGCACATCCTGCGGCGCACACCCTGCGGTGCACATAAATGAAACATTTATTTACAAAAAAATATTATTACATCAAATTAATAAAAAAACTGTGTGCACACATCCTGCTGCGCACATCTCCTGCTGTGCACATCTCCTGCGTTGCACATCTCCTGCGTGCAGATCTCCTGCGGCGCACATCTCCTGCGGTGCACATCTCCGTTGGCGCATATCGCCTGCGGCGCACATCTCCTGCTTTGTACATCTCCTGCGGCGCACATCTCCTGCGTGCACATCTCCTGCTATGTACATCTCCTGCGGCGCACATCTCCTGCGGCGCACATCTCCTGCGTGCACATCTCCTGCGTGCACATCTCCTGCGGTGCACATCTCCAGTGGCGCACATCTCCTGCAGTGACCCTCCCTCGTCGCACACCCTGCGGTGCACATAAATGAAACATTTATTTACAAAAAATAATAATAATTAACTCAAATTCCTAAAAAAACTGTGCGCACACATCCTGCGGCGCACATCTCCTGCGGCACTCATCTCCTGCGGCGCATATCTCCTGCGTACACATCTCCTGCGGTGCACATCTCCTGAAGCGCACATCTCCGGCGGCGGTGCACATCCTGCGGCGCACACCCTTCGTTGCACATAAATGAAACATTTATTTACAAATAAATTATAATAATTAACTCAAATTAATAAAAAAACTGTGCGCACACATCCTGCGGCGCACATCTCCTGCGTGCTAATCTCCTGCGTGCACTTCTCCTGCGGTGCACATCTCCTGCGGCGCACATCTCCTGTGGTGCACATCTCCTGTTGCGCACATCTCCTGCGGTGCATATCTCTTGCGGCGCACATCCTGCGTTGCGAACCCTGCATTGCACATAAATAAAACAGTTATTTACAAAAAAAATTAAAATTAAATCATATTAATAAAAAAACTGCGGCACACATCTCCTGCTGCACATATCGCCTGCGGCGCACATCTCCTGCAGCGCACATGTCAAGTGGTGCACATCTCCTGCTTAGCACATCTCCTGCGGCACACATCTCCTGCTGCGCACATCTCCTGCGGTGCACATCTCCTGCTGCGCACATTTCCGGCGGTGCACATCTCTTGCGGCGCACACCCTGCGGTGCACATAAATGAAACATTTACTTACAAAAAAAATAATAATTAACTCAAATTAATAAAAAAACTGTGCGCACTAATCCTGCAACGCACATCTCCTGCTCTGCACATCTCCTGCTGCGCACATCTCCTGCTCTGCACATCTCCTGTGACGCACATCTCCTGCTGCGCACATCTTCTGTGGCACACATCTCCTGCGGTGCACATCTCCTGCTGCGCACATCTCCTGCGGTGCACATCTCTTGCGGCGCACATCCTGCGGCGCACACCCTGCGGTGCACATAAATGAAACATTTATTTACAAAAAAATATTATTACATCAAATTAATAAAAAAACTGTGTGCACACATCCTGCTGCGCACATCTCCTGCTGTGCACATCTCCTGCGTTGCACATCTCCTGCGTGCAGATCTCCTGCGGCGCACATCTCCTGCGGTGCACATCTCCGTTGGCGCATATCGCCTGCGGCGCACATCTCCTGCTTTGTACATCTCCTGCGGCGCACATCTCCTGCGTGCACATCTCCTGCTATGTACATCTCCTGCGGCGCACATCTCCTGCGGCGCACATCTCCTGCGTGCACATCTCCTGCGTGCACATCTCCTGCGGTGCACATCTCCAGTGGCGCACATCTCCTGCTGCGCAAATCTCCTGCAGTGACCCTCCCTCGTCGCACACCCTGCGGTGCACATAAATGAAACATTTATTTACAAAAAATAATAATAATTAACTCAAATTCCTAAAAAAACTGTGCGCACACATCCTGCGGCGCACATCTCCTGCGGCACTCATCTCCTGCGGCGCATATCTCCTGCGTACACATCTCCTGCGGTGCACATCTCCTGAAGCGCACATCTCCGGCGGCGGTGCACATCCTGCGGCGCACACCCTTCGTTGCACATAAATGAAACATTTATTTACAAATAAATTATAATAATTAACTCAAATTAATAAAAAAACTGTGCGCACACATCCTGCGGCGCACATCTCCTGCGTGCTAATCTCCTGCGTGCACTTCTCCTGCGGTGCACATCTCCTGCAACGCACATCTCCTGCTCTGCACATCTCCTGCTGCGCACATCTCCTGCTCTGCACATCTCCTGTGACGCACATCTCCTGCTGCGCACATCTTCTGCGGCACACATCTCCTGCGGTGCACATCTCTTGCTGCGCACATCTCCTGCGGTGCACATCTCTTGCGGCGCACATCCTGCGGCGCACACCCTGCGGTGCACATAAATAAAACATTTATTTACAAAAAAATATTATTACATCAAATTAATAAAAAAACTGTGTGCACACATCCTGCTGCGCACATCTCCTGCTGTGCACATCTCCTGCGTTGCACATCTCCTGCGTGCAGATCTCCTGCGGCGCACATCTCCTGCGGTGCATATCTCTTGCGGCGCACATCCTGCGTTGCGAACCCTGCGTTGCACATAAATAAAACAGTTATTTACAAAAAAATTAAAATTAAATCATATTAATAAAAAAACTGCGGCACACATCTCCTGCTGCGCATATCGCCTGCGGCGCACATCTTCTGCAGCGCACATCTCAAGTGGTGCACATCTCCTGCTGAGCACATCTCCTGCGGCACACATCTCCTGCTGCGCACATCTCCTGCGGTGCACATCTCCTGCTGCGCACATTTCCGGCGGTGCACATCTCTTGCGGCGCACATCCTGCGGCGCACACCCTGCGGTGCACATAAATGAAACATTTATTTACAAAAAAATATTATTACATCAAATTAATAAAAAAACTGTGTGCACACATCCTGCTGCGCACATCTCCTGCTGTGCACATCTCCTGCGTTGCACATCTCCTGCGTGCAGATCTCCTGCGGCGCACATCTCCTGCGGTGCACATCTCCGTTGGCGCATATCGCCTGCGGCGCACATCTCCTGCTTTGTACATCTCCTGCGGCGCACATCTCCTGCGTGCACATCTCCTGCTATGTACATCTCCTGCGGCGCACATCTCCTGCGGCGCACATCTCCTGCGTGCACATCTCCTGCGTGCACATCTCCTGCGGTGCACATCTCCAGTGGCGCACATCTCCTGCTGCGCAAATCTCCTGCAGTGACCCTCCCTCGTCGCACACCCTGCGGTGCACATAAATGAAACATTTATTTACAAAAAATAATAATAATTAACTCAAATTCCTAAAAAAACTGTGCGCACACATCCTGCGGCGCACATCTCCTGCGGCACTCATCTCCTGCGGCGCATATCTCCTGCGTACACATCTCCTGCGGTGCACATCTCCTGAAGCGCACATCTCCGGCGGCGGTGCACATCCTGCGGCGCACACCCTTCGTTGCACATAAATGAAACATTTATTTACAAATAAATTATAATAATTAACTCAAATTAATAAAAAAACTGTGCGCACACATCCTGCGGCGCACATCTCCTGCGTGCTAATCTCCTGCGTGCACTTCTCCTGCTGCGCACATCTTCTGCGGCACACATCTCCTGCGGTGCACATCTCTTGCTGCGCACATCTCCTGCGGTGCACATCTCTTGCGGCGCACATCCTGCGGCGCACACCCTGCGGTGCACATAAATAAAACATTTATTTACAAAAAAATATTATTACATCAAATTAATAAAAAAACTGTGTGCACACATCCTGCTGCGCACATCTCCTGCTGTGCACATCTCCTGCGTTGCACATCTCCTGCGTGCAGATCTCCTGCGGCGCACATCTCCTGCGGTGCATATCTCTTGCGGCGCACATCCTGCGTTGCGAACCCTGCGTTGCACATAAATAAAACAGTTATTTACAAAAAAATTAAAATTAAATCATATTAATAAAAAAACTGCGGCACACATCTCCTGCTGCGCATATCGCCTGCGGCGCACATCTTCTGCAGCGCACATCTCAAGTGGTGCACATCTCCTGCTGAGCACATCTCCTGCGGCACACATCTCCTGCTGCGCACATCTCCTGCGGTGCACATCTCCTGCTGCGCACATTTCCGGCGGTGCATATCTCTTGCGGCGCACACCCTGCGGTGCACATAAATGAAACATTTACTTACAAAAAAAAAATAATAATTAACTCAAATTAATAAAAAAACTGTGCGCACTAATCCTGCAACGCACATCTCCTGCTCTGCACATCTCCTGCTGCGCACATCTCCTGCTCTGCACATCTCCTGTGACGCACATCTCCTGCTGCGCACATCTTCTGTGGCACACATCTCCTGCGGTGCACATCTCCTGCTGCGCACATCTCCTGCGGTGCACATCTCTTGCGGCGCACATCCTGCGGCGCACACCCTGCGGTGCACATAAATGAAACATTTATTTACAAAAAAATATTATTACATCAAATTAATAAAAAAACTGTGTGCACACATCCTGCTGCGCACATCTCCTGCTGTGCACATCTCCTGCGTTGCACATCTCCTGCGTGCAGATCTCCTGCGGCGCACATCTCCTGCGGTGCACATCTCCGTTGGCGCATATCGCCTGCGGCGCACATCTCCTGCTTTGTACATCTCCTGCGGCGCACATCTCCTGCGTGCACATCTCCTGCTATGTACATCTCCTGCGGCGCACATCTCCTGCGGCGCACATCTCCTGCGTGCACATCTCCTGCGTGCACATCTCCTGCGGTGCACATCTCCAGTGGCGCACATCTCCTGCTGCGCAAATCTCCTGCAGTGACCCTCCCTCGTCGCACACCCTGCGGTGCACATAAATGAAACATTTATTTACAAAAAATAATAATAATTAACTCAAATTCCTAAAAAAACTGTGCGCACACATCCTGCGGCGCACATCTCCTGCGGCACTCATCTCCTGCGGCGCATATCTCCTGCGTACACATCTCCTGCGGTGCACATCTCCTGAAGCGCACATCTCCGGCGGCGGTGCACATCCTGCGGCGCACACCCTTCGTTGCACATAAATGAAACATTTATTTACAAATAAATTATAATAATTAACTCAAATTAATAAAAAAACTGTGCGCACACATCCTGCGGCGCACATCTCCTGCGTGCTAATCTCCTGCGTGCACTTCTCCTGCTGCGCACATCTTCTGCGGCACACATCTCCTGCGGTGCACATCTCTTGCTGCGCACATCTCCTGCGGTGCACATCTCTTGCGGCGCACATCCTGCGGCGCACACCCTGCGGTGCACATAAATAAAACATTTATTTACAAAAAAATATTATTACATCAAATTAATAAAAAAACTGTGTGCACACATCCTGCTGCGCACATCTCCTGCTGTGCACATCTCCTGCGTTGCACATCTCCTGCGTGCAGATCTCCTGCGGCGCACATCTCCTGCGGTGCATATCTCTTGCGGCGCACATCCTGCGTTGCGAACCCTGCGTTGCACATAAATAAAACAGTTATTTACAAAAAAATTAAAATTAAATCATATTAATAAAAAAACTGCGGCACACATCTCCTGCTGCGCATATCGCCTGCGGCGCACATCTTCTGCAGCGCACATCTCAAGTGGTGCACATCTCCTGCTGAGCACATCTCCTGCGGCACACATCTCCTGCTGCGCACATCTCCTGCGGTGCACATCTCCTGCTGCGCACATTTCCGGCGGTGCACATCTCTTGCGGCGCACACCCTGCGGTGCACATAAATGAAACATTTACTTACAAAAAAAAAATAATAATTAACTCAAATTAATAAAAAAACTGTGCGCACTAATCCTGCAACGCACATCTCCTGCTCTGCACATCTCCTGCTGCGCACATCTCCTGCTCTGCACATCTCCTGTGACGCACATCTCCTGCTGCGCACATCTTCTGTGGCACACATCTCCTGCGGTGCACATCTCCTGCTGCGCACATCTCCTGCGGTGCACATCTCTTGCGGCGCACATCCTGCGGCGCACACCCTGCGGTGCACATAAATGAAACATTTATTTACAAAAAAATATTATTACATCAAATTAATAAAAAAACTGTGTGCACACATCCTGCTGCGCACATCTCCTGCTGTGCACATCTCCTGCGTTGCACATCTCCTGCGTGCAGATCTCCTGCGGCGCACATCTCCTGCGGTGCACATCTCCGTTGGCGCATATCGCCTGCGGCGCACATCTCCTGCTTTGTACATCTCCTGCGGCGCACATCTCCTGCGTGCACATCACCTGCTATGTACATCTCCTGCGGCGCACATCTCCTGCGGCGCACATCTCCTGCGTGCACATCTCCTGCGTGCACATCTCCTGCGGTGCACATCTCCAGTGGCGCACATCTCCTGCAGTGACCCTCGCTCGTCGCACACCCTGCGGTGCACATAAATGAAACATTTATTTACAAAAAATAATAATAATTAACTCAAATTCCTAAAAAAACTGTGCGCACACATCCTGCGGCGCACATCTCCTGCGGCACTCATCTCCTGCGGCGCATATCTCCTGCGTACACATCTCCTGCGGTGCACATCTCCTGAAGCGCACATCTCCGGCGGCGGTGCACATCCTGCGGCGCACACCCTTCGTTGCACATAAATGAAACATTTATTTACAAATAAATTATAATAATTAACTCAAATTAATAAAAAAACTGTGCGCACACATCCTGCGGCGCACATCTCCTGCGTGCTAATCTCCTGCGTGCACTTCTCCTGCGGTGCACATCTCCTGCGGCGCACATCTCCTGTGGTGCACATCTCCTGTTGCGCACATCTCCTGCGGTGCATATCTCTTGCGGCGCACATCCTGCGTTGCGAACCCTGCATTGCACATAAATAAAACAGTTATTTACAAAAAAAATTAAAATTAAATCATATTAATAAAAAAACTGCGGCACACATCTCCTGCTGCACATATCGCCTGCGGCGCACATCTCCTGCAGCGCACATCTCAAGTGGTGCACATCTCCTGCTTAGCACATCTCCTGCGGCACACATCTCCTGCTGCGCACATCTCCTGCGGTGCACATCTCCTGCTGCGCACATTTCCGGCGGTGCACATCTCTTGCGGCGCACACCCTGCGGTGCACATAAATGAAACATTTACTTACAAAAAAAATAATAATTAACTCAAATTAATAAAAAAACTGTGCGCACTAATCCTGCAACGCACATCTCCTGCTCTGCACATCTCCTGCTGCGCACATCTCCTGCTCTGCACATCTCCTGTGACGCACATCTCCTGCTGCGCACATCTTCTGCGGCACACATCTCCTGCGGTGCACATCTCTTGCTGCGCACATCTCCTGCGGTGCACATCTCTTGCGGCGCACATCCTGCGGCGCACACCCTGCGGTGCACATAAATAAAACATTTATTTACAAAAAAATATTATTACATCAAATTAATAAAAAAACTGTGTGCACACATCCTGCTGCGCACATCTCCTGCTGTGCACATCTCCTGCGTTGCACATCTCCTGCGGTGCACATCTCCAGTGGCGCATATCGCCTGCGGCGCACATCTCCTGCTTTGTACATCTCCTGCGGCGCACATCTCCTGCGTGCACATCTCCTGCTATGTACATCTCCTGCGGCGCACATCTCCTGCGGCGCACATCTCCTGCGTGCACATCTCCTGCGTGCACATCTCCTGCGGTGACCCTCCCTCGTCGCACACCCTGCGGTGCACATAAATGAAACATTTATTTACAAAAAATAATAATAATTAACTCAAATTCCTAAAAAAACTGTGCGCACACATCCTGCGGCGCACATCTCCTGCGGCACTCATCTCCTGCGGCGCATATCTCCTGCGTACACATCTCCTGCGGTGCACATCTCCTGCTGCGCACATCTCCTGCGGTGTACATCTCCTGCGGTGCACATCTCCTGCCGCGCACATCTCCGGCGGCAGTGCACATCCTGCGGCGCACACCCTTCGTTGCACATAAATGAAACATTTATTTACAAATAAATTATAATAATTAACTCAAATTAATAAAAAAACTGTGTGCACACATCCTGCTGCGCACATCTCCTGCTGTGCACATCTCCTGCGTTGCACATCTCCCGCGTGCAGATCTCCTGCGGCGCACATCTCCTGCGGTGCACATCTCCGGTGGCGCATATCGCCTGCGGCGCACATCTCCTGCTTTGTAAATCTCCTGCGGCGCACATCTCCTGCGTGCACATCTCCTGCTATGTACATCTCCTGCGGCGCACATCTCCTGCGGCGCACATCTCCTGCGTGCACATCTCCTGCGTGCACATCTCCTGCGGTGACCCTCCCTCGTCGCACACCCTGCGGTGCACATAAATGAAACATTTATTTACAAAAAATAATAATAATTAACTCAAATTCCTAAAAAAACTGTGCGCACACATCCTGCGGCGCACATCTCCTGCGGCACTCATCTCCTGCGGCGCATATCTCCTGCGTACACATCTCCTGCGGTGCACATCTCCTGCTGCGCACATCTCCTGCGGTGTACATCTCCTGCGGTGCACATCTCCTGCCGCGCACATCTCCGGCGGCAGTGCACATCTTGCGGCGCACACCCTTCGTTGCACATAAATGAAACATTTATTTACAAATAAATTATAATAATTAACTCAAATTAATAAAAAAACTGTGCGCACACATCCTGCGGCGCACATCTCCTGCGTGCTAATCTCCTGCGTGCACTTCTCCTGCGGTGCACATCTCCTGCGGCGCACATCTCCTGCGGTGCACATCTCCTGCGGCGCACATCTCCTGTGGTGCACATCTCCTGTTGCGCACATCTCCTGCGGTGCATATCTCTTGCGGCGCACATCCTGCGTTGCGAACCCTGCGTTGCACATAAATAAAACAGTTATTTACAAAAAAATTAAAATTAAATCACATTAATAAAAAAACTGCGGCACACATCTCCTGCTGCGCATATCGCCTGCGGCGCACATCTTCTGCAGCGCACATCTCAAGTGGTGCACATCTCCTGCTGAGCACATCTCCTGCGGCACACATCTCCTGCTGCGCACATCTCCTGCGGTGCACATCTCCTGCTGCGCACATTTCCGGCGGTGCACATCTCTTGCGGCGCACATCCTGCGGCGCACACCCTGCGGTGCACATAAATGAAACATTTATTTACAAAAAAATATTATTACATCAAATTAATAAAAAAACTGTGTGCACACATCCTGCTGCGCACATCTCCTGCTGTGCATATCTCCTGCGTTGCACATCTCCTGCGTGCAGATGTCCTGCGGCGCACATCTCCTGCGGTGCACATCTCCGGTGGCGCATATCGTCTCCGTCGCACATCTCCTGCTTTGTACATCTCCTGCGGCGCACATGTCCTGCGTGCACATCTCCTGCTATGTACATCTCCTGCGGCGCACATCTCCTGCGGCGCACATCTCCTGCGTGCACATCTCCTGCGGCACTCATCTCCTGCGACGCATATCTCCTGCGTACACATCTCCTGCGGTGCACATCTCCTGCGTGCACATCTCCTGCGTGCACATCTCCTGCGGTGCACATCTCCAGTGGCGCACATCTCCTGCTGCGCACATCTCCTGCATTGCAGAACATAAGATGCACATAAATAAAATTAATAAAAAAACTGTGCGCACACATCCTGCTGCGCACATCTCCTGCAGTGCACATCTCCGCACACATCCTGCGGCGCACATCTCCTGCGTGCCAATCTCTTGCTGCGCACATCTCTTGCGGTGCACATCTCCTGCGGCGCACATCTCCTGCGGTGCACATCTCCTGCTGCGCACAACTCCTGCGGTGCACATCTCCGCACACATCCTGCGGCGCACATCTCCTGCGGCACTCATCTCCTGCGGCGCATATCTCCTGCTGCGCACATCTCCTGCGGTGTACATCTCCTGCGGTGCACATCTCCTGCTGTGCACATCTCCGGCGGTGCATATCTCTTGCGGTGCACATCCTGCGGCGCACACCCTTCGTTGCACATAAATGAAACATTTATTTACAAATAAATTATAATAATTAACTCAAATTAATAAAAAAACTGTGCGCACACATCCTGCGGCGCACATCTCCTGCGTGCTAATCTCCTGCGTGCACTTCTCCTGCGGTGCACATCTCCTGCGGCGCACATCTCCTGCGGTGCACATCTCCTGCTGCGCACATCTCCTGTGGTGCACATCTCCTGTTGCACACATCTCCTGCGGTGCATATCTCTTGCGGCACACATCTCCTGCTGCGCATATCTTCTGCGGCGCACATCTCCTGCGGTGCACATCTCCGGTGGCGCATATCGCCTGCGGCGCACATCTCCTGCTTTGTACATCTCCTGCGGCGCACATCTCCTGCGTGCACATCTCCTGCTATGTAAATCTCCTGCGGCGCACATCTCCTGCGGCGCACATCTCCTGCGTGCACATCTCCTGCGTGCACATCTCCTGCGGTGCACATCTCCAGTGGCGCACATCTCCTGCTGCGCAAATCTCCTGCAGTGACCCTCCCTTGTCGCACACCCTGCGGTGCACATAAATGAAACATTTATTTACAAAAAATAATAATAATTAACTCAAATTCCTAAAAAAACTGTGCGCACACATCCTGCGGCGCACATCTCCTGCGGCACTCATCTCCTGCGACTCACATCTCCTGCTGCGCACATCTCCTGCGGTGCACATCTCCTGCTGCGCACATTTCCGGCGGTACACATCTCTTGCGGCGCACATCCTGCGGCGCACACCCTGCGGTGCACATAAATGAAACATTTATTTACAAAAAAATATTATTACATCAAATTAATAAAAAAACTGTGTGCACACATCCTGCTGCGCACATCTCCTGCTGTGCACATCTAATGCGTTGCACATCTCCTGCGTGCAGATGTCCTGCGGCGCACATCTCCTGCGGTGCACATCTCCGGTGGCGCATATCGCCTCCGTCGCACATCTCCTGCTTTGTACATCTCCTGCGGCGCACATGTCCTGCGTGCACATCTCCTGCTATGTACATCTCCTGCGGCGCACATCTCCTGCGGCGCACATCTCCTGCGTGCACATCTCCTGCGGCACTCATCTCCTGCGACGCATATCTCCTGCGTACACATCTCCTGCGGTGCACATCTCCTGCGTGCACATCTCCTGCGTGCACATCTCCTGCGGTGCACATCTCCAGTGGCGCACATCTCCTGCTGCGCACATCTCCTGCATTGCAGAACATAAGATGCACATAAATAAAATTAATAAAAAAACTGTGCGCACACATCCTGCTGCGCACATCTCCTGCAGTGCACATCTCCGCACACATCCTGCGGCGCACATCTCCTGCGTGCCAATCTCTTGCTGCGCACATCTCTTGCGGTGCACATCTCCTGCGGCGCACATCTCCTGCGGTGCACATCTCCTGCTGCGCACAACTCCTGCGGTGCACATCTCCGCACACATCCTGCGGCGCACATCTCCTGCGGCACTCATCTCCTGCGGCGCATATCTCCTGCTGCGCACATCTCCTGCGGTGTACATCTCCTGCGGTGCACATCTCCTGCTGTGCACATCTCCGGCGGTGCATATCTCTTGCGGTGCACATCCTGCGGCGCACACCCTTCGTTGCACATAAATGAAACATTTATTTACAAATAAATTATAATAATTAACTCAAATTAATAAAAAAACTGTGCGCACACATGCTGCGGCGCACATCTCCTGCGTGCTAATCTCCTGCGTGCACTTCTCCTGCGGTGCACATCTCCTGCGGCGCACATCTCCTGCGGTGCACATCTCCTGCTGCGCACATCTCCTGTGGTGCACATCTCCTGTTGCACACATCTCCTGCGGTGCATATCTCTTGCGGCACACATCTCCTGCTGCGCATATCTCCTGCGGCGCACATCTCCTGCGGTGCACATCTCCGGTGGCGCATATCGCCTGCGGCGCACATCTCCTGCTTTGTACATCTCCTGCGGCGCACATTTCCTGCGTGCACATCTCCTGCTATGTAAATCTCCTGCGGCGCACATCTCCTGCGGCGCACATCTCCTGCGTGCACATCTCCTGTGTGCACATCTCCTGCGGTGCACATCTCCAGTGGCGCACATCTCCTGCTGCGCAAATCTCCTGCAGTGACCCTCCCTTGTCGCACACCCTGCGGTGCACATAAATGAAACATTTATTTACAAAAAATAATAATAATTAACTCAAATTCCTAAAAAAACTGTGCGCACACATCCTGCGGCGCACATCTCCTGCGGCACTCATCTCCTGCGACTCACATCTCCTGCGGCGCACATCTCCTGCAGTGCACATCTCCTGCTGCGCACATCTCCTGCGGTGCACATCTCTTGCGGCGCACATCCTGCGGCGCACACCCTGCGTTGCACATAAATGAAACATTTATTTAAAAAGAAAATTATAATAATTAACTCAAATTAATAAAAAAACTGTGCGCACACATCCTGCGGCGCACATCTCCTGCGGCGCACATCTCCTGCGGTGCACATCTCCTGCTATGTACATCTCCTGCGGCGCACATCTCCTGCGGCGCACATCTCCTGCGTGCACATCTCCTGCTATGTACATCTCCTGCGGCGCACATCTCCTGCGGCGCACATCTCCTGCGTGCACATCTCCTGCGTGCACATCTCCTGCGGTGCACATCTCCTGATATGTACATCTCCTGCGGCGCACATCTCCTGCGGCGCACATCTCCTGCATGCACATCTCCTACTATGTACATCTCCTGCGGCGCACATCTCCTGCGGCGCACATCTCCTGCGTGCACATCTCCTGCGTGCACATCTCCTGCGGTGCACATCTCCAGTGGCGCACATCTCCTGCGTGCACATCTCCTGCGGTGCACATCTCCTGCGGCGCACATCTCCTGTTGCACACATCTCCTGCGGTGCATATCTCTTGCGGCGCACATCCTGCGTTGCGAACCCTGCGTTGCACATAAATAAAACAGTTATTTACAAAAAAAATTAAAATTAAATCATATTAATAAAAAAACTGCGGCACACATCTCCTGCTGCGCATATCGCCTGCGGTGCCCATCTCCTGCAGCGCACATCTCAAGTGGTGCACATCTCCTGCTGAGCACATCTCCTGCGGTGCACATCTCTTGCGGCGCACATCCTGCGGCGCACACCCTGCGTTGCACATAAATGAAACATTTATTTACAAAAAAATTATAATAATTAACTCAAATTCCTAAAAAAACTGTGCGCACACATCCTGCGGCGCACATCTCCTGCGGCACTCATCTCCTGCGGCGCATATCTCCTGCGTACACATCTCCTGCGGTGCACATCTCCTGCTGCGCACATTTCCGGCGGTGCACATCTCTTGCGGCGCACACCCTGAGGTGCACATAAATGAAACATTTACTTACAAAAAAAAAATAATTAACTCAAATTAATAAAAAAACTGTGCGCACTAATCCTGCAACGCACATCTCCTGCTCTGCACATCTCCTGCTGCGCACATCTCCTGCTCTGCACATCTCCTGTGACGCACATCTCCTGCTGCGCACATCTTCTGCGGCACAAATCTCCTGCGGTGCACATCTCCTGAAGCGCACATCTCCGGCGGCGGTGCACATCCTGCGGCGCACACCCTTCGTTGCACATAAATGAAACATTTATTTACAAATAAATTATAATAATTAACTCAAATTAATAAAAAAACTGTGCGCACACATCCTGCGGCGCACATCTCCTGCGTGCTAATCTCCTGCGTGCACTTCTCCTGCGGTGCACATCTCCTGCGGCGCACATCTCCTGCGGTGCACATCTCCTGCTGCGCACATCTCCTGTGGTGCACATCTCCTGTTGCGCACATCTCCTGCGGTGCATATCTCTTGCGGCGCACATCCTGCGTTGCGAACCCTGCATTGCACATAAATAAAACAGTTATTTACAAAAAAAATTAAAATTAAATCATATTAATAAAAAAACTGCGGCACACATCTCCTGCTGCGCATATCGCCTGCGGCGCACATCTCCTGCAGCGCACATCTCATGTGGTGCACATCTCCTGCTTAGCACATCTCCTGCGGCACACATCTCCTGCTGCGCACATCTCCTGCGGTGCACATCTCCTGCTGCGCACATTTCCGGCGGTGCACATCTCTTGCGGCGCACACCCTGCGGTGCACATAAATGAAACATTTACTTACAAAAAAAAAAATAATTAACTCAAATAAATAAAAAAACTGTGCGCACTAATCCTGCAACGCACATGTCCTGCTCTGCACATCTCCTGCTGCGCACATCTCCTGCTCTGCACATCTCCTGTGACGCACATCTCCTGCTGCGCACATCTTCTGCGGCACACATCTCCTGCGGTGCACATCTCCTGCTGCGCACATCTCCTGCGGTGCACATCTCTTGCGTTGCACATCTTCTGCGGTGCACATTACCTGCTGCGCACATCTCCGCCGGTGCATATCTCTTGCGGCGCACATCCTGCGGCGCACACCCTGCGTTGCACATAAATGAAACATTTATTTACCAAAAAATTATAATAATTAACTCAAATTAATAAAAAAACTGTGCGCACACATCCTGCGGCGCATATCTCCTGCTGCGCACATCTCCTGCATTGCAGAACATAAGATGCACATAAATAAAATTAATAAAAAAACTGTGCGCACACATCCTGCTGCGCACATCTCCTGCAGTGCACATCTCCTGCAGTGCACATCTCCGCACACATCCTGCGGCGCACATCTCCTGCGTGCCAATCTCTTGCTAAGCACATCTCTTGCGGTGCACATCTCCTGCGGCGCACATCTCCTGCGGTGCACATCTCCTGCTGCGCACAACTCCTGCGGTGCACATCTCCGCACACATCCTGCGGCGCACATCTCCTGCGGCACTCATCTCCTGCGGCGCATATCTCCTGCTGCGCACATCTCCTGCGGTGTACATCTCCTGCGGTGCACATCTCCTGCTGTGCACATCTCCGGCGGTGCATATCTCTTGCGGTGCACATCCTGCGGCGCACACCCTTCGTTGCACATAAATGAAACATTTATTTACAAATAAATTATAATAATTAACTCAAATTAATAAAAAAACTGTGCGCACACATCCTGCGGCGCACATCTCCTGCGTGCTAATCTCCTGCGTGCACTTCTCCTGCGGTGCACATCTCCTGCGGCGCACATCTCCTGCGGTGCACATCTCCTGCTGCGCACATCTCCTGTGGTGCACATCTCCTGTTGCGCACATCTCCTGCGGTGCATATCTCTTGCGGCGCACATCCTGCGTTGCGAACCCTGCATTGCACATAAATAAAACAGTTATTTACAAAAAAAATTAAAATTAAATCATATTAATAAAAAAACTGCGGCACACATCTCCTGCTGCGCATATCGCCTGCGGCGCACATCTCCTGCAGCGCACATCTCATGTGGTGCACATCTCCTGCTTAGCACATCTCCTGCGGCACACATCTCCTGCTGCGCACATCTCCTGCGGTGCACATCTCCTGCTGCGCACATTTCCGGCGGTGCACATCTCTTGCGGCGCACACCCTGCGGTGCACATAAATGAAACATTTACTTACAAAAAAAAAATAATAATTAACTCAAATTAATAAAAAAACTGTGCGCACTAATCCTGCAACGCACATCTCCTGCTCTGCACATCTCCTGCTGCGCACATCTCCTGCTCTGCACATCTCCTGTGACGCACATCTCCTGCTGCGCACATCTTCTGCGGCACACATCTCCTGCGGTGCACATCTCCTGCTGCGCACATCTCCTGCGGTGCACATCTCTTGCGTTGCACATCTCCTGCGGTGCACATCTCCTGCTGCGCACATCTCCGCCGGTGCATATCTCTTGCGGCGCACATCCTGCGGCGCACACCCTGTGTTGCACATAAATGAAACATTTATTTACCAAAAAATTATAATAATTAACTCAAATTAATAAAAAAACTGTGCGCACATCCTGCGGTGCAAATCTCCTGCTGCGCACATCTCCTGCATTGCAGAACATAACATGCACATAAATAAAATTAATAAAAAAACTGTGCGCACATCTCCTGCAGTGCACATCTCCGCACACATCCTGCGGCCCACATCTCCTGCGTGCCAATCTCTTGCTGCGCACATCTCTTGCGGTGCACATCTCCTGCGGCGCACATCTCCTGCGGTGCACATCTCCTGCTGCGCACAACTCCTGCGGTGCACATCTCCGCACACATCCTGCGGCGCACATCTCCTGCGGCACTCATCTCCTGCGGCGCATATCTCCTGCTGCGCACATCTCCTGCGGTGTACATCTCCTGCGGTGCACATCTCCTGCTGTGCACATCTCCGGCGGTGCATATCTCTTGCGGTGCACATCCTGCGGCGCACACCCTTCGTTGCACATAAATGAAACATTTATTTACAAATAAATTATAATAATTAACTCAAATTAATAAAAAAACTGTGCGCACACATCCTGCGGCGCACATCTCCTGCGTGCTAATCTCCTGCGTGCACTTGTCCTGCGGTGCACATCTCCTGCGGCGCACATCTCCTGCGGTGCACATCTCCTGCTGCGCACATCTCCTGTGGTGCACATCTCCTGTTGCACACATCTCCTGCGGTGCATATCTCTTGCGGCACACATCTCCTGCTGCGCATATCGCCTGCGGCGCACATCTCCTGCAGCGCACATCTCAAGTGGTGCACATCTCCTGCTGAGCACATCTCCTGCGGCACACATCTCCTGCTGCGCACATCTCCTGCGGTGCACATCTCCTGCTGCGCACATTTCCGGCGGTGCACATCTCTTGTGGCGCACACCCTGCGGTGCACATAAATGAAACATTTACTTACAAAAAAAAATAATAATTAACTCAAATTAATAAAAAAAACTGTGCGCACACATCCTGCGGCGCACATCTCCTGCGGCACTCATCTCCTGCGGCGCATATCTCCTGCGTACACATCTCCTGCGGTGCACATCTCCTGCTGCGCACATTTCCGGCGGTGCACATCTCCTGCGGTGCACATCTCCTGCTTTGTACATCTCCTGCTGCGCACATCTTCTCCTCTGCACATCTCCTGCTCTGCACATCTCCTGCTGCGCACATCTTCTGCGGCACACATCTCCTGCGGTGCACATCTCCTGCTCCGCACATCTCCTGCAGTGCACATCTCTTGCGGCGCACATCCTGCGGCGCACACCCTGCGGTGCACATAAATGAAACATTTATTTACAAAAAAATATTATTACATCAAATTAATAAAAAAACTGTGTGCACACATCCTGCTGCGCACATCTCCTGCTGTGCACATCTCCTGCGTTGCACATCTCCTGCGTGCAGATCTCCTGCGGCGCACATCTCCTGCGGTGCACATCTCCGGTGGCGCATATCGCCTGCGGCGCACATCTCCTGCTTTGTACATCTCCTGCGGCGCACATCTCCTGCGTGCACATCTCCTGTTATGTACATCTCCTGCGGCGCACATCTCCTGCGGCGCACATCTCCTGCGTGCACATCTCCTGCGTGCACATCTCCTGCGGTGCACATCTCCAGTGGCGCACATCTCCTGCTGCGCACATCTCCTGCAGTGACCCTCCCTCGTCGCACACCCTGCGGTGCACATAAATGAAACATTTATTTACAAAAAATAATAATAATTAACTTTAATTCCTAAAAAAACTGTGCGCACACATCCTGCGGCGCACATCTCCTGCGGCACTCATCTCCTGCGGCGCATATCTCCTGCGTACACATCTCCTGTGGTGCACATCTCCTGCTGCGCACATTTCCGGCGGTGAACATCTCTTGCGGCGCACACCCTGCGGTGCACATAAATGAAACATTTACTTACAAAAAAAAAATAATAATTAACTCAAATTAATAAAAAAACTGTGCGCACTAATCCTGCAACGCACATCTCCTGCTCTGCACATCTCCTGCTGCGCACATCTCCTGCTCTGCACATCTCCTGTGACGCACATCTCCTGCTGCGCACATCTTCTGCGGCACACATCTCCTGCGGTGCACATCTCCTGCTGCGCACATCTCCTGCGGTGCACATCTCTTGCGGCGCACATCCTGCGGCGCACACCCTGCGGTGCACATAAATAAAACATTTATTTACAAAAAAATATTATTACATCAAATTAATAAAAAAACTGTGTGCACACATCCTGCTGCGCACATCTCCTGCTGTGCACATCTCCTGCGTTGCACATCTCCTGCGTGCAGATCTCCTGCGGCGCACATCTCCTGCGGTGCACATCTCCGGTGGCGCATATCGCCTGCGGCGCACATCTCCTGCTTTGTACATCTCCTGCGGCGCACATCTCCTGCGTGCACATCTCCTGCTATGTATATCTCCTGCGGCGCACATCTCCTGCGGCGCACATCACCTGCGTGCACATCTCCTGCGTGCACATCTCCTGCGGCGCACATCTCCAGTGGCACACATCTCCTGCTGCGCAAATCTCCTGCAGTGACCCTCCCTCATCGCACACCCTGCGGTGCACATAAATGAAACATTTATTTACAAAAAATAATAATAATTAACTCAAATTCCTAAAAAAACTGTGCGCACACATCCTGCGGCGCACATCTCCTGCGGCACTCATCTCCTGCGACTCACATCTCCTGCGGCGCACATCTCCTGCAGTGCACATCTCCTGCTGCGCACATCTCCTGCGGTGCACATCTCTTGCGGCGCACATCCTGCGGCGCACACCCTGCGTTGCACATAAATGAAACATTTATTTAAAAAGAAAATTATAATAATTAACTCAAATTAATAAAAAAACTGTGCGCACACATCCTGCGGCGCACATCTCCTGCGGCGCACATCTCCTGCGGTGCACATCTCCTGCTATGTACATCTCCTGCGGCGCACATCTCCTGCGGCGCACATCTCCTGCGTGCACATCTCCTGCTATGTACATCTCCTGCGGCGCACATCTCCTGCGGCGCACATCTCCTGCGTGCACATCTCCTGCGTGCGCATCTCCTGCGGTGCACATCTCCTGCTATGTACATCTCCTGCGGCGCACATCTCCTGCGGCGCACATCTCCTGCGTGCACATCTCCTGCTATGTACATCTCCTGCGGCGCACATCTCCTGCGGCGCACATCTCCTGCGTGCACATCTCCTGCGTGCACATGTCCTGCGGTGCACATCTCCAGTGGCGCACATCTCCTGCTGCGCAAATCTCCTGCAGTGACCCTCCCTCGTCGCACACCCTGCAGTGCACATAAATGAAACATTTATTTACAAAAAATACTAATAATTAACTCAAATTCCTAAAAAAACTGTGCGCACACATCCTGCGGCGCACATCTCCTGCGGCACTCATCTCCTGCGGCGCATATCTCCTGCGTACACATCTCCTGCGGTGCACATCTCCTGCTGCGCACATTTCCGGCGGTGCACATCTCCTGCGGTGCACATCTCCTGCTATGTACATCTCCTGCGGCGCACATCTCCTGCGGCGCACATCTCCTGCGTGCACATCTCCTGCTATGTACATCTCCTGCGGCGCACATCTCCTGCGGCGCACATCTCCTGCGTGCACATCTCCTGCGTGCACATCTCCTGCGGTGCACATCTCCTGCTATGCACATCTCCTGCTATGTACATCTCCTGCGGCGCACATCTCCTGCGGTGCACATCTCCTGCGTGCACATCTCCTGCGTGCACATCTCCTGCGGTGCACATCTCCAGTGGCGCACATCTCCTGCTGCGCAAATCTCCTGCAGTGACCATCCCTCGTCGCACACCCTGCAGTGCACATAAATGAAACATTTATTTACAAAAAATAATAATAATTAACTCAAATTCCTAAAAAAACTGTGCGCACACATCCTGCGGCGCACATCTCCTGCGGCACTCATCTCCTGCGGCGCATATCTCCTGCGTACACATCTCCTGCGGTGCACATCTCCTGCTGTGCACATTTCCGGCGGTGCACATCTCTTGCGGCGCACACCCTGCGGTGCACATAAATGAAACATTTACTTACAAAAAAAATAATAATTAACTCAAATTAATGAAAAAACTGTGCGCACTAATCCTGCAACGCACATCTCCTGCTCTGCCCATCTCCTGCTGCGCACATCTCCTGCTCTGCACATCTCCTGTGACGCACATCTCCTGCTGCGCACATCTTCTGCGGCACACATCTCCTGCGGTGCACATCTCTTGCTGCGCACATCTCCTGCGGTGCACATCTCTTGCGGCGCACATCCTGCGGCGCACACCCTGCGGTGCACATAAATAAAACATTTATTTACAAAAAAATATTATTACATCAAATTAATAAAAAAACTGTGTGCACACATCCTGCTGCGCACATCTCCTGCTGTGCACATCTCCTGCGTTGCACATCTCCTGCGTGCAGATCTCCTGCGGCGCACATCTCCTGCGGTGCACATCTCCGGTGGCGCATATCGCCTGCGGCGCACATCTCCTGCTTTGTACATCTCCTGCGGCGCACATCTCCTGCGTGCACATCTCCTGCTATGTACATCTCCTGCGGCGCACATCTCCTGCGGCGCACATCTCCTGCGTGCACATCTCCTGCGTGCACATCTCCTGCGGTGACCCTCCCTCGTCGCACACCCTACGGTGCACATAAATGAAACATTTATTTACAAAAAATAATAATAATTAACTCAAATTCCTTAAAAAAACTGTGCGCACACATCCTGCGGCGCACATCTCCTGCGGCACTCATCTCCTGCGGCGCATATCTCCTGCGTACACATCTCCTGCGGTGCACATCTCCTGCTGCGCACATCTCCTGCGGTGTACATCTCCTGCGGTGCACATCTCCTGCCGCGCACATCTCCGGCGGCAGTGCACATCCTGCGGCGCACACCCTTCGTTGCACATAAATGAAACATTTATTTACAAATAAATTATAATAATTAACTCAAATTAATAAAAAAACTGTGTGCACACATCCTGCTGCGCACATCTCCTGCTGTGCACATCTCCTGCGTTGCACATCTCCTGCGTGCAGATCTCCTGCGGCGCACATCTCCTGCGGTGCACATCTCCGGTGGCGCATATCGCCTGCGGCGCACATCTCCTGCTTTGTACATCTCCTGCGGCGCACATCTCCTGCGTGCACATCTCCTGCTATGTACATCTCCTGCGGCGCACATCTCCTGCGGCGCACATCTCCTGCGTGCACATCTCCTGCGTGCACATCTCCTGCGGTGACCCTCCCTCGTCGCACACCCTGCGGTGCACATAAATGAAACATTTATTTACAAAAAATAATAATAATTAACTCAAATTCCTAAAAAAACTGTGCGCACACATCCTGCGGCGCACATCTCCTGCGGCACTCATCTCCTGCGGCGCATATCTCCTGCGTACACATCTCCTGCGGTGCACATCTCCTGCCGCGCACATCTCCGGCGGCAGTGCACATCCTGCGGCGCACACCCTTCGTTGCACATAAATGAAACATTTATTTACAAATAAATTAAAATAATTAACTCAAATTAATAAAAAAACTGTGCGCACACATCCTGCGGCGCACATCTCCTGCGTGCTAATCTCCTGCGTGCACTTCTCCTGCGGTGCACATCTCCTGCGGCGCACATCTCCTGCGGTGCACATCTCCTGCTGCGCACATCTCCTGTGGTGCACATCTCCTGTTGCGCACATCTCCTGCGGTGCATATCTCTTGCGGCGCACATCCTGCGTTGCGAACACTGCGTTGAACATAAATAAAACAGTTATTTACAAAAAAATTAAAATTAAATCATATTAATAAAAAACTGCGGCACACATCTCCTGCTGTGCATATCGCCTGCGGCGCACATCTTCTGCAGCGCACATCTCAAGTGGTGCACATCTCCTGCTGAGCACATCTCCTGCGGCACACATCTCCTGCTGCGCACATCTCCTGCGGTGCACATCTCCTGCTGCGCACATTTCCGGCGGTGCACATCTCCTGCGGTGCACACCCTGCGGTGCACATAAATGAAACATTTACTTACAAAAAAAAATAATAATTAACTCAAATTAATAAAAAAACTGTGCGCACTAATCCTGCAACGCACATCTCCTGCTCTGCACATCTCCTGCTGCGCACATCTCCTGCTCTGCACATCTCCTGTGACGCACATCTCCTGCTGCGCACATCTTCTGCGGCACACATCTCCTGCGGTGCACATCTCCTGCTGCGCACATCTCCTGCGGTGCACATCTCTTGCGGCGCACATCCTGCGGCGCACACCCTGCGGTGCACATAAATGAAACATTTATTTACAAAAAAATATTATTACATCAAATTAATAAAAAAACTGTGTGCACACATCCTGCTGCGCACATCTCCTGCTGTGCACATCTCCTGCGTTGCACATCTCCTGCGTGCAGATCTCCTGCGGCGCACATCTCCTGCGGTGCACATCTCCGGTGGCGCATATCGCCTGCGGCGCAAATCTCCTGCTTTGTACATCTCCTGCGGCGCACATGTCCTGCGTGCACATCTCCTGCTATGTACATCTCCTGCGGCGCACATCTCCTGCGGCGCACATCTCCTGCGTGCACATCTCCTGCGGCACTCATCTCCTGCGACGCATATCTCCTGCGTACACATCTCCTGCGGTGCACATCTCCTGCGTGCACATCTCCTGCGTGCACATCTCCTGCGGTGCACATCTCCAGTGGCGCACATCTCCTGCTGCGCACATCTCCTGCATTGCAGAACATAAGATGCACATAAATAAAATTAATAAAAAAACTGTGCGCACACATCCTGCTGCGCACATCTCCTGCAGTGCACATCTCCGCACACATCCTGCGGTGCACATCTCCTGCGTGCCAATCTCTTGCTGCGCACATCTCTTGCGGTGCACATCTCCTGCGGCCCACATCTCCTGCGGTGCACATCTCCTGCTGCGCACAACTCCTGCGGTGCACATCTCCGCACACATCCTGCGGCGCACATCTCCTGCGGCACTCATCTCCTGCGGCGCATATCTCCTGCTGCGCACATCTCCTGCGGTGTACATCTCCTGCGGTGCACATCTCCTGCTGTGCACCTCTCCGGCGGTGCATATCTCTTGCGGTGCACATCCTGCGGCGCACACCCTTCGTTGCACATAAATGAAACATTTATTTACAAATAAATTATAATAATTAACTCAAATTAATAAAAAAACTGTGCGCACACATCCTGCGGCGCACATCTCCTGCGTGCTAATCTCCTGCGTGCACTTCTCCTGCGGTGCACATCTCCTGCGGCGCACATCTCCTGCGTTGCACATCTCCTGCTGCGCACATCTCCTGTGGTGCACATCTCCTGTTGCACACATCTCCTGCGGTGCATATCTCTTGCGGCACACATCTCCTGCTGCGCATATCGCCTGCGGCGCACATCTCCTGCAGCGCACATCTCAAGTGGTGCACATCTCCTGCTGAGCACATCTCCTGCGGCACACATCTCCTGCTGCGCACATCTCCTGCGGTGCACATCTCCTGCTGCGCACATTTCCGGCGGTGCACATCTCTTGTGGCGCACACCCTGCGGTGCACATAAATGAAACATTTACTTACAAAAAAAAATAATAATTAACTCAAATTAATAAAAAAAACTGTGCGCACTAATCCTGCAGCGCACATCTCCTGCTCTGCACATCTCCTGCGGTGCACATCTCCTGCTCCGCACATCTCCTGCAGTGCACATCTCTTGCGGCGCACATCCTGCGGCGCACACCCTGCGGTGCACATAAATGAAACATTTATTTACAAAAAAATATTATTACATCAAATTAATAAAAAAACTGTGTGCACACATCCTGCTGCGCACATCTCCTGCTGTGCACATCTCCTGCGTTGCACATCTCCTGCATGCAGATCTCCTGCGGCGCACATCTCCTGCGGTGCACATCTCCGGTGGCGCATATCGCCTGCGGCGCACATCTCCTGCTTTGTACATCTCCTGCGGCGCACATCTCCTGCGTGCACATCTCCTGCTATGTACATCTCCTGCGGCGCACATCTCCTGCGGCGCACATCTCCTGCGTGCACATCTCCTGCGTGCACATCTCCTGCGGTGCACATCTCCAGTGGCGCACATCTCCTGCTGCGCAAATCTCCTGCAGTGACCCTCCCTCGTCGCACACCCTGCGGTGCACATAAATGAAACATTTATTTACAAAAAATAATAATAATTAACTCAAATTCCTAAAAAAACTGTGCGCACACATCCTGCGGCGCACATCTCCTGCGGCACTCATCTCCTGCGGCGCATATCTCCTGCGTACACATCTCCTGCGGTGCACATCTCCTGCTGCGCACATTTCCGGTGGTGAACATCTCTTGCGGCGCACACCCTGCGGTGCACATAAATGAAAAATTTACTTACAAAAAAAAAATAATAATTAACTCAAATTAATAAAAAAACTGTGCGCACTAATCCTGCAACGCACATCTCCTGCTCTGCTCATCTCCTGCTGCGCACATCTCCTGCTCTGCACATCTCCTGTGACGCACATCTCCTGCTGCGCACATCTTCTGCGGCACACATCTCCTGCGGTGCACATCTCCTGCTGCGCACATCTCCTGCGGTGCACATCTCTTGCGGCGCACATCCTGCGGCGCACACCCTGCGGTGCACATAAATAAAACATTTATTTACAAAAAAATATTATTACATCAAATTAATAAAAAAACTGTTTGCACACATCCTGCTGCGCACATCTCCTGCTGTGCACATCTCCTGCGTTGCACATCTCCTGCGTGCAGATCTCCTGCTTTGTACATCTCCTGCGGCGCACATCTCCTGCGTGCACATCTCCTGCTATGTACATCTCCTGCGGCGCACATCTCCTGCGGCGCACATCTCCTGCGTGCACATCTCCTGCGTGCACATCTCCTGCGGCGCACATCTCCAGTGGCACACATCTCCTGCTGCGCAAATCTCCTGCAGTGACCCTCCCTCGTCGCACACCCTGCGGTGCACATAAATGAAACATTTATTTACAAAAAATAATAATAATTAACTCAAATTCCTAAAAAAACTGTGCGCACACACCCTGCGGCGCACATCTCCTGCGGCACTCATCTCCTGCGACTCACATCTCCTGCGGCGCACATCTCCTGCAGTGCACATCTCCTGCTGCGCACATCTCCTGCGGTGCACATCTCTTGCGGCGCACATCCTGCGGCGCACACCCTGCGTTGCACATAAATGAAACATTTATTTAAAAAGAAAATTATAATAATTAATTCAAATTAATAAAAAAACTGTGCGCACACATCCTGCGGCGCACATCTCCTGCGGCGCACATCTCCTGCGGTGCACATCTCCTGCTATGTACATCTCCTGCGGCGCACATCTCCTGCGGCGCACATCTCCTGCGTGCACATCTCCTGCTATGTACATCTCCTGCGTGCACATCTCCTGCGTGCACATCTCCTGCGGTGCACATCTCCTGCTATGTACATCTCCTGCGGCGCACATCTCCTGCGTTGCACATCTCCTGCGTGCACATCTCCTGCTATGTACATCTCCTGCGGCGCACATCTCCTGCGGCGCACATCTCCTGCGGCGCACATCTCCTGCGTGCACATCTCCTGCGTGCACATCTCCTGCGGTGCACATCTCCAGTGGCGCACATCTCCTGCTGCGCAAATCTCCTGCAGTGACCCTCCCTCGTCGCACACCCTGCAGTGCACATAAATGAAACATTTATTTACAAAAAATAATAATAATTAACTCAAATTCCTAAAAAAACTGTGCGCACACATCCTGCGGCGCACATCTCCTGCGGCACTCATCTCCTGCGGCGCATATCTCCTGCGTACACATCTCCTGCGGTGCACATCTCCTGCTGCGCACATTTCCGGCGGTGCACATCTCCTGCGGTGCACATCTCCTGCTATGTACATCTCCTGCGGCGCACATCTCCTGCGGCGCACATCTCCTGCGTGCACATCTCCTGCTATGTACATCTCCTGCGGCGCACATCTCCTGCGGCGCACATCTCCTGCGTGCACATCTCCTGCGTGCACATCTCCTGCGGTGCACATCTCCTGCTATGTACATCTCCTGCGGCGCACATCTCCTGCGGCGCACATCTCCTGCGTGCACATCTCCTGCTATGTACATCTCCTGCGGCGCACATCTCCTGCGGCGCACATCTCCTGCGTGCACATCTCCTGCGTGCACATCTCCTGCGGTGCACATCTCCAGTGGCGCACATCTCCTGCTGCGCAAATCTCCTGCAGTGACCCTCCCTCGTCGCACACCCTGCAGTGCACATAAATGAAACATTTATTTACAAAAAATAATAATAATTAACTCAAATTCCTAAAAAAACTGTGCGCACACATCCTGCGGCGCACATCTCCTGCGGCACTCATCTCCTGCGGCGCATATCTCCTGCGTACACATCTCCTGCGGTGCACATCTCCTGCTGCGCACATTTCCGGCGGTGCACATCTCTTGCGGCGCACACCCTGCGGTGCACATAAATGAAACATTTACTTACAAAAAAAATAATAATTAACTCAAATTAATAAAAAAACTGTGCGCACTAATCCTGCAACGCACATCTCCTGCTCTGCACATCTCCTGCTGCGCACATCTCCTGCTCTGCACATCTCCTGTGACGCACATCTCCTGCTGCGCACATCTTCTGCGGCACACATCTCCTGCGGTGCACATCTCTTGCTGCGCACATCTCCTGCGGTGCACATCTCTTGCGGCGCACATCCTGCGGCGCACACCCTGCGGTGCACATAAATAAAACATTTATTTACAAAAAAATATTATTACATCAAATTAATAAAAAAACTGTAAGCACACATCCTGCTGCGCACATCTCCTGCTGTGCACATCTCCTGCGTTGCACATCTCCTGCGTGCAGATCTCCTGCGGCGCACATCTCCTGCGGTGCACATCTCCGGTGGCGCATATCGCCTGCGGCGCACATCTCCTGCTTTGTACATCTCCTGCGGCGCACATCTCCTGCGTGCACATCTCCTGCTATGTACATCTCCTGCGGCGCACATCTCCTGTGGCGCACATCTCCTGCGTGCACATCTCCTGCGTGCACATCTCCTGCGGTGACCCTCCCTCGTCGCACACCCTGCGGTGCACATAAATGAAACATTTATTTACAAAAAATAATAATAATTAACTCAAATTCCTAAAAAAACTGCGTGCACATCTCCTGCGGTGCACATCTCCTGCTATGTACATCTCCTGCGGCGCACATCTCCTGCGGCGCACATCTCCTGCGTGCACATCTCCTGCTATGTACATCTCCTGCGGCGCACATCTCCTGCGGCGCACATCTCCTGCGTGCACATCTCCTGCGTGCACATGTCCTGCGGTGCACATCTCCAGTGGCGCACATCTCCTGCTGCGCAAATCTCCTGCAGTGACCCTCCCTCGTCGCACACCCTGCAGTGCACATAAATGAAACATTTATTTACAAAAAATAATAATAATTAACTCAAATTCCTAAAAAAACTGTGCGCACACATCCTGCGGCGCACATCTCCTGCGGCACTCATCTCCTGCGGCGCATATCTCCTGCGTACACATCTCCTGCGGTGCACATCTCCTGCTGCGCACATTTCCGGCGGTGCACATCTCCTGCGGTGCACATCTCCTGCTATGTACATCTCCTGCGGCGCACATCTCCTGCGGCGCACATCTCCTGCGTGCACATCTCCTGCTATGTACATCTCCTGCGGCGCACATCTCCTGCGGCGCACATCTCCTGCGTGCACATCTCCTGCGTGCACATCTCCTGCGGTGCACATCTCCTGCTATGCACATCTCCTGCTATGTACATCTCCTGCGGCGCACATCTCCTGCGGCGCACATCTCCTGCGTGCACATCTCCTGCGTGCACATCTCCTGCGGTGCACATCTCCAGTGGCGCACATCTCCTGCTGCGCAAATCTCCTGCAGTGACCCTCCCTCGTCGCACACCCTGCAGTGCACATAAATGAAACATTTATTTACAAAAAATAATAATAATTAACTCAAATTCTTAAAAAAACTGTGCGCACACATCCTGCGGCGCACATCTCCTGCGGCACTCATCTCCTGCGGCGCATATCTCCTGCGTACACATCTCCTGCGGTGCACATCTCCTGCTGTGCACATTTCCGGCGGTGCACATCTCTTGCGGCGCACACCCTGCGGTGCACATAAATGAAACATTTACTTACAAAAAAAATAATAATTAACTCAAATTAATGAAAAAACTGTGCGCACTAATCCTGCAACGCACATCTCCTGCTCTGCACATCTCCTGCTGCGCACATCTCCTGCTCTGCACATCTCCTGTGACGCACATCTCCTGCTGCGCACATCTTCTGCGGCACATATCTCCTGCGGTGCACATCTCTTGCTGCGCACATCTCCTGCGGTGCACATCTCTTGCGGCGCACATCCTGCGGCGCACACCCTGCGGTGCACATAAATAAAACATTTATTTACAAAAAAATATTATTACATCAAATTAATAAAAAAACTGTGTGCACACATCCTGCTGCGCACATCTCCTGCTGTGCACATCTCCTGCGTTGCACATCTCCTGCGTGCAGATCTCTTGCGGCGCACATCTCCTGCGGTGCACATCTCCAGTGGCGCACATCTCCTGCTGCGCAAATCTCCTGCAGTGACCCTCCCTCGTCGCACACCCAGCAGTGCACATAAATGAAACATTTATTTACAAAAAATAATAATAATTAACTCAAATTCCTAAAAAAACTGTGCGCACACATCATGCGGCGCACATCTCCTGCGGCACTCATCTCCTGCGGTGCACATCTCCTGCTATGTACATCTCCTGCGGCGCACATCTCCTGCTGCGCAAATCTCCTGCAGTGACCCTCCCTCGTCGCACACCCTGCGGTGCACATAAATGAAACATTTATTTACAAAAAATAATACTCAAATTCCTAAAAAAACTGTGCGCACACATCCTGCGGCGCACATCTCCTGCGGCACTCATCTCCTGCGGCGCATATCTCCTGCATACACATCTCCTGCGGTGCATATCTCCTGTTGCGCACATCTCCTGCGGTGTACATCTCCTGCGGTGCACATCTCCTGCCGCGCACATCTCCGGCGGCAGTGCACATCCTGCGGCGCACACCCTTCGTTGCACATAAATGAAACATTTATTTACAAATAAATTATAATAATTAACTCAAATTAATAAAAAAACTGTGCGCACACATCCTGCGGTGCACATCTCCTGCGTGCTAATCTCCTGCGTGCACTTCTCCTGCGGTGCACATCTCCTGCGGCGCACATCTCCTGCTGCGCACATCTCCTGCGGTGCACATCTCTTGCGGCGCACATCCTGCGGCGCACACCCTGCGGTGCACATAAATGAAACATTTATTTACAAAAAAATATTATTACATCAAAATAATAAAAAAACTGTGTGCACACATCCTGCGGCGCACACCCTGCGTTGCACATAAATGAAACATTTATTTACAAAAAAATTATAATAATTAACTCAAATTAATAAAAAACTGTGCGCACACATCCTGCGGCGCAAATCTCCTGCTGCGCACATCTCCTGCATTGCAGAACATAAGATGCACATAGATAAAATTAATAAAAAAACTGTGCGCACACATCCTGCGGTGCACATCTCCTGCGGTGCACATCTCCTGCGGTGCACATCTCCTGCTGCGCACATCTCCTGCGGTGCACATCTCCGCACACATCCTGCGGCGCACATCTCCTGCGGCACTCATCTCCTGCGGCGCATATCTCCTGCGTACACATCTCCTGCGGTGCACATCTCATGCTGAGCACATCTCCTGCGGTGTACATCTCCTGCGGTGCACATCTCCTGCTGCGCACATCTCCGGCGGTGCATATCTCTTGCGGCGCACATCCTGCGGCGCACATATCCTGCGGTGCACATCTCCTGAGGCGCACATCTCCTGCGGTGCACATCTCCTGCGGAGCACATCTCCTGCTGCGCACATCTCCGGCGGTGCACATCTCTTGCGGCACACATCCTGTGGTGCACACCCTTCGTTGCACATAAATGAAACATTTATTTACAAAAAATTTATAATAATTAACTCAAATTAATAAAAAAACTGTGCGCACACATCCTGCGGCGCAAATCTCCTGCTGCGCACATCTCCTGCATTGCAGAACATGCGGTGCACATAAATAAAATAATAAAAAAACTGTGCGCACACATCCTGCGGCGCATATCTCCTGCGTACACATCTCCTGCGGTGCACATCTCCTGCAGCGCACATCTCCTGCTATGTACATCTCCTGCGGCGCACATCTCCTGCGGCGCACTTCTCCTGCGTGCACATCTCCTGCGGTGCACATCTCCAGTGGCGCACATCTCCTGCTGCGCAAATCTCCTGCAGTGACCCTCCCTCGTCGCACACCCTGCGGTGCACATAAATGAAACATTTATTTACAAAAAATAATAATAATTAACTCAAATTCCTAAAAAAACTGTGCGCACACATCCTGCGGCGCACATCTCCTGCGGCACTCATCTCCTGCGGCGCATATCTCCTGCGTACACATCTCCTGCGGTGCACATCTCCTGCTGCGCACATCTCCTGCGGTGTACATCTCCTGCGTGCTAATCTCCTGCGGTGCACATCTCCTGCTGCGCACATCTCCTGTGGTGCACATCTCCTGTTGCGCACATCTCCTGCGGTGCATATCTCTTGCGGCGCATATCCTGCGTTGCGAACCCTGCGTTGCACATAAATAAAACAGTTATTTACAAAAAAAAATAAAATTAAATCATATTAATAAAAAAACTGCGGCACACATCTCCTGCTGCGCATATCGCCTGCGGCGCACATCTCCTGCAGCGCACATCTCAAGTGGTGCACATCTCCTGCTGAGCACATCTCCTGCGGCACACATCTCCTGCTGCGCACATCTCCTGCGGTGCACATCTCCTGCTGCGCACATTTCCGGCGGTGCACATCTCTTGCGGCGCACACCCTACGGTGCACATAAATGAAACATTTACTTACAAAAAAAATAATAATTAACTCAAATTAATAAAAAAACTGTGCGCACACATCCTGCGGCGCACATCTCCTGCGGCGCACATCTCCTGCGGTGCACATCTCCTGCTATGTACATCTCCTGCGGCGCACATCTCCTGCGGCGCACATCTCCTGCGTGCACATCTCCTGCTATGTACATCTCCTGCGGCGCACATCTCCTGCGGCGCACATCTCCTGCGTGCACATCTCCTGCGTGCACATCTCCTGCGGTGCACATCTCCTGCTATGTACATCTCCTGCGGCGCACATCTCCTGCGGCGCACATCTCCTGCGTGCACATCTCCTGCTATGTACATCTCCTGCGGCGCACATCTCCTGCGGCGCACATCTCCTGCGTGCACATCTCCTGTGTGCACATCTCCTGCGGTGCACATCTCCAGTGGCGCACATCTCCTGCTGCGCAAATCTCCTGCAGTGACCCTCCCTCGTCGCACACCCTGCGGTGCACATAAATGAAACATTTATTTACAAAAAATAATAATAATTAACTCAAATTCCTAAAAAAACTGTGCGCACACATCCTGCGGCGCACATGTCCTGCGGCACTCATCTCCTGCGGCGCATATCTCCTGCGTACACATCTCCTGCGGTGCACATCTCCTGCTGCGCACATTTCCGGCGATGCACATCTCTTTCGGCGCACACCCTGCGGTGCACATAAATGAAACATTTACTTACAAAAAAAAATAATAATTAACTCAAATTAATAAAAAAACTGTGCGCACTAATCCTGCAACGCACATCTCCTTCTCTGCACATCTCCTGCTGCGCACATCTCCTGCTCTGCACATCTCCTGTGACGCACATCTCCTGCTGCGCACATCTTCTGTGGCACACATCTCCTGCGGTGCACATCTCCTGCTGCGCACATCTCCTGCTGCGCACATCTCTTGCGGCGCACATCCTGCGGCGCACACCCTGCGGTGCACATAAATAAAACATTTATTTACAAAAAAATATTATTACATCAAATTAATAAAAAAACTGTGTGCACACATCCTGCTGCGCACATCTCCTGCTGTGCACATCTCCTGCGTTGCACATCTCCTGCGTGCAGATCTCCTGCGGCGCACATCTCCTGCGGTGCACATCTCCGGTGGCGCATATCGCCTGCGGCGCACATCTCCTGCTTTGTACATCTCCTGCGGCGCACATCTCCTGCGTGCACATCTCCTGCTATGTACATCTCCTGCGGCGCACATCTCCTGCGGCGCACATCTCCTGCGGCGCACATCTCCTGCGTGCACATCTCCTGCGTTCACATCTCCTGCGGCGCACATCTCCAGTGGCGCACATCTCCTGCTGCGCAAATCTCCTGCAGTGACCCTCCCTCGTCGCACACCCTGCGGTGCACATAAATGAAACATTTATTTACAAAAAATAATAATAATTAACTCAAATTCCTAAAAAAACTGTGCGCACACATCATGCGGCGCACATCTCCTGCGGCACTCATCTCCTGCGGTGCACATCTCCTGCTATGTACATCTCCTGCGGCGCACATCTCCTGCGGCGCACATCTCCTGCGTGCACATCTCCTGCTATGTACATCTCCTGCGGCGCACATCTCCTGCGGCGCACATCTCCTACGTGCACATCTCCTGCGTGCACATCTCCTGCGGTGCACATTCCTGCTATGTACATCTCCTGCGGCGCACATCTCCTGCGGCGCACATCTCCTGCGTGCAAATCTCCTGCAGTGATTCTCCCTCGTCGCACACCCTGCGGTGCACATAAATGAAACATTTATTTACAAAAAATAATAATAATTAACTCAAATTCCTAAAAAAACTGTGAGCACACAGCCTGCTGCGCACATCTCCTGCGGCACTCATCTCCTGCGACGCATATCTCCTGCGTACACATCTCCTGCTCTGCACATCTCCTGCGGTGCACATCTCCTGCTGCGCACATCTCCTGCGGTGCACATCTCTTGCGGCGCACATCCTGCGGCGCACACCCTGCGGTGCACATAAATAAAACATTTATTTACAAAAAAATATTATTACATCAAATTAATAAAAAAACTGTGTGCACACATCCTGCTGCGCACATCTCCTGCTGTGCACATCTCCTGCGTTGCACATCTCCTGCGTGCAGATCTCCTGCGGCGCACATCTCCTGCGGTGCACATCTCCGGTGGCGCATATCGCCTGCGGCGCACATCTCCTGCTTTGTACATCTCCTGCGGCGCACATCTCCTGCGTGCACATCTCCTGCTATGTACATCTCCTGCGGCGCACATCTCCTGCGGCGCACATCTCCTGCGACGCACATCTCCTGCGTGCACATCTCCTGCGTTCACATCTCCTGCGGCGCACATCTCCAGTGGCGCACATCTCCTGCTGCGCAAATCTCCTGCAGTGACCCTCCCTCGTCGCACAGCCTGCGGTGCACATAAATGAAACATTTATTTACAAAAAATAATAATAATTAACTCAAATTCCTAAAAAAACTGTGCGCACACATCATGCGGCGCACATCTCCTGCGGCACTCATCTCCTGCGGCGCACATCTCCTGCTATGTACATCTCCTGCGGCGCACATCTCCTGCGGCGCACATCTCCTGCGTGCACATCTCCTGCTATGTACATCTCCTGCGGCGCACATCTCCTGCGGCGCACATCTCCTGCTGCGCAAATCTCCTGCAGTGACCCTCCCTCGTCGCACACCCTGCGGTGCACATAAATGAAACATTTATTTATAAAAAATAATAATAATTAACTCAAATTCCTAAAAAAACTGTGCGCACACATCCTGCGGCGCACATCTCCTGCGGCACTCATCTCCTGCGGCGCATATCTCCTGCGTACACATCTCCTGCGGTGCACATCTCCTGCTGCGCACATCTCCTGCGGTGTACATCTCCTGCGGTGCACATCTCCTGCCGCGCACATCTCCGGCGGCGGTGCACATCCTGCGGCGCACACCCTTCGTTGCACATAAATGAAACATTTATTTACAAATAAATTATAATAATTAACTCAAATTAATAAAATAACTGTGCGCACACATCCTGTGGCGCACATCTCCTGCGTGCTAATCTCCTGCGTGCACTTCTCCTGCGGTGCACATCTCCTGCGGAGCACATCTCCTGCGGTGCACATCTCCTGCTGCGCACATCTCCTGTGGTGCACTTCTCCTGTTGCGCACATCTCCTGCGGTGCATATCTCTTGCGGCGCACATCCTGCGTTGCGAACCCTGCGTTGCACATAAATAAAACAGTTATTTACAAAAAAATTAAAATTAAATCATATTAATAAAAAAACTGCGGCACACATCTCCTGCTGCGCATATCGCCTGCGGCGCACATCTCCTGCAGCGCACATCTCAAGTGGTGCACATCTCCTGCTGAGCACATCTCCTGCGGCACACATCTCCTGCTGCGCACATCTCCTGCGGTGCACATCTCCTGCTGCGCACATTTCCGGCGGTGCACATCTCTTGCGGCGCACACCCTGCGGTGCACATAAATGAAACATTTACTTACAAAAAAAAATAATAATTAACTCAAATTAATAAAAAAACTGTGCGCACTAATCCTGCAACGCACATCTCCTGCTCTGCACATCTCCTGCTGCGCACATCTCCTGCTCTGCACATCTCCTGTGACGCACATCTCCTGCTGCGCACATCTTCTGCGGCACACATCTCCTGCGGTGCACATCTCCTGCTGCGCACATCTCCTGCAGTGCACATCTCTTGCGGCGCACATCCTGGGGCGCACACCCTGCGGTGCACATAAATGAAACATTTGTTTACAAAAAAATATTATTACATCAAATTAATAAAAAAACTGTGTGCAAACATCCTGCTGCGCACATCTCCTGCTGTGCACATCTCCTGCGTTGCACATCTCCTGCGTGCAGATCTCCTGCGGCGCACATCTCCTGCGTTGCACATCTCCTGCGTGCAGATCTCTTGCGGCGCACATCCTGCGGCGCACACCCTGCGTTGCACATAAATGAAACATTTATTTACAAAAAAATAAAAAAATCAAATCAAATTAATAAAAAAACTGCGGCACACATCTTCTGCTGCGCATATCGCCTGCGGCACACATCTCCTGCTATGTACATCTCCTGCGACTCACATCTCCTGCGGCGCACATCTCCTGCAGTGCACATCTCCTGCTGCGCACATCTCCTGCGGTGCACATCTCTTGCGGCGCACATCCTGCGGTGCACATAAATGAAACATTTATTTACAAAAAATAATAATAATTAACTCAAATTCCTAAAAAAACTGTGCGCACACATCCTGCGGCGCACATCTCCTGCGGCACTCATCTCCTGCGGCGCATATCTCCTGCGTACACATCTCCTGCGGTGCACATCTCCTGCTGCGCACATCTCCTGCGGTGTACATCTCCTGCGGTGCACATCTCCTGCCGCGCACATCTCCGGCGGCAGTGCACATCCTGCGGCGCACACCCTTCGTTGCACATAAATGAAACATTTATTTACAAATAAATTATAATAATTAACTCAAATTAATAAAAAAACTGTGCGCACACATCCTGCGGCGCACATCTCCTGCGTGCTAATCTCCTGCATTGCAGAACATAAGATGCACATAAATAAAATTAATAAAAAAACTGTGCGCACACATCCTGCGGCGCACATCTCCTGCGGCGCACATCTCCTGCGGTGCACATCTCCTGCTATGTACATCTCCTGCGGCGCACATCTTCTGCGGCGCACATCTCCTGCGTGCACATCTCCTGCTATGTACATCTCCTGCGGCGCACATCTCCTGCGTGCACATCTCATGCGTGAACATCTCCTGCGGTGCACATCTCCTGCTATGTACATCTCCTGCGGCGCACATCTCCTGCGGCGCACATCTCCTGCGTGCACATCTCCTGCGTGCACATCTCCTGCGGCGCACATCTCCAGTGGCGCACATCTCCTGCTGCGCAAATCTCCTGCAGTGACCCTCCCTCGTCGCACACCCTGCGGTGCACATAAATGAAACATTTATTTACAAAAAATAATAATAATTAACTCAAATTCCTAAAAAAACTGTGCGCACACATCCTGCGGCGCACATCTCCTGCGGCACTCATCTCCTGCGGCGCATATCTCCTGCGTACACATCTCCTGCGGTGCACATCTCCTGCTGCGCACATCTCCTGCGGTGTACATCTCCTGCGGTGCACATCTCCTGCCGCGCACTTCTCCGGCGGCAGTGCACATCCTGCGGGGCACACCCTTCTTTGCACATAAATGAAACATTTATTTACAAATAAATTATAATAATTAACTCAAATTAATAAAAAAACTGTGCGCACACATCCTGCGGCGCACATCTCCTGCTGTGCACATCTCTTGCGTGCACTTCTCCTGCGGTGCACATCTCCTGCGGCGCACATCTCCTGCTGCGCACATCTCCTGCGGTGCACATATCTTGCGGCGCACATCCTGCGGCGCACACCCTGCGGTGCACATAAATGAAACATTTATTTACAAAAAAATATTATTGCATCAAATTAATAAAAAAACTGTGTGCACACATCCTGCTGCGCACATCTCCTGCTGTGCACATCTCCTGCGTTGCACATCTCCTACGTGCAGATCTCCTGCGGCGCACATCTCCTGCGGTGCACATCTCCGGTGGCGCATATCGCCTGCGGCGCACATCTCCTGCTTTGTACATCTCCTGCGGCGCACATGTCCTGCGTGCACATCTCCTGCTATGTACATCTCCTGCGGCGCACATCTCCTGCGGCGCACATCTCCTGCATGCACATCTCCTGCGTGCACATCTCCTGCGGTGCACATCTCCAGTGGCGCACATCTCCTGCTGCGCAAATCTCCTGCAGTGACCCTCCCTCGTCGCACACCCTGCGGTGCACATAAATGAAACATTTATTTACAAAAAATAATAATAATTAACTCAAATTCCTAAAAAAACTGTGCGCACACAGCCTGCGGCGCACATCTCCTGCGGCACTCATCTCCTTCGACGCATATCTCCTGCGTACACATCTCCTGCGGTGCACATCTCCTGCTGCGCACATCTCCGCCGGTGCATATCTCTTGCGGCGCACCTCCTGCGGCGCACACCCTGCGTTGCACATAAATGAAACATTTATTTACAAAAAAATAAAAAAATAAAATCAAATTAATAAAAAAACTGCGGCACACATCTCCTGCTGCGCATATCGCCTGCGGCGCACATCTCCTGCTATGTACATCTCCTGCGACTCACATCTCCTGCGGCGCACATCTCCTGCAGTGCACATCACCTGCTGCGCACATCTCCTGCGGTGCACATCTCTTGCGGCGTACATCCTGCGGCACACACCCTGCGTTTCCAATAAATGAAACATTTATTTAAAAAGAAAATTATAATAATTAACTCAAATTAATAAAAAAACTGTGCGCACACATCCTGCGGCACAAATCTCCTGCTGCGCACATCTCCTGCATTGCAGAACATAAGATGCACATAAATAAAATTAATAAAAAAACTGTGCGCACACATCCTGCGGCGCACATCTCCTGCGGTGCACATCTCCTGCTATGTACATCTCCTGCGGCGCACATCTCCTGCGGCGCACATCTACTGCGTGCACATCTCCTGCTATGTACATCTCCTGCGGCGCACATCTCCTGCGGCGCACATCTCCTGCGGCGCACATCTCCTGCGTGCACATCTCCTGCGGTGCACATCTCCTGCTATGTACATCTCCTGCGGCGCACATCTCCTGCGGCGCACATCTCCTGCGGTGCACATCTCCTGCAGCGCACATTTCCGGCGGTGCACATCTCCTGCGGCGCACATCTCCTGCGGTGCACATCTCCTGCTATGTACATCTCCTGCGGCACACATCTCCTGCGGCGCACATCTACTGCGTGCACATCTCCTGCTATGTACATCTCCTGCGGCGCACATCTCCTGCGGCGCACATCTCCTGCGTGCACATCTCCTGCGTGCACATCTCCTGCGGTGCACATCTCCTGCTATGTACATCTCCTGCGGCGCACATCTCCTGCGGCGCACATCTCCTGCGTGCACATCTCCTGCTATGTACATCTCCTGCGGCGTACATCTCCTGCGGCGCACATCTCCTGCGTGCACATCTCCTGCGTGCACATCTCCTGCGGTGCACATCTCCAGTGGCGCACATCTCCTGCTGCGCAAATCTCCTGCAGTGACCCTCCCTCGTCGCACACCCTGCGGTGCACATAAATGAAACATTTATTTACAAAAAATAATAATAATTAACTCAAATTCCTAAAAAAACTGTGCGCACACATCCTGCGGCGCACATCTCCTGCGGCACTCATCTCCTGCGGCGCATATCTCCTGCGTACACATCTCCTGCGGTGCACATCTCCTGCTGCGCACATTTCCGGCGGTGCACATCTCTTGCGGCGCACACCCTGCGGTGCACATAAATGAAACATTTACTTACAAAAAAAAAATAATAATTAACTCAAATTAATAAAAAAACTGTGCGCACTAATCCTGCAACGCACATCTCCTGCTCTGCACATCTCCTGCTGCGCACATCTCCTGCTCTGCACATCTCCTGTGACGCACATCTCCTGCTGCGCACATCTTCTGCGGCACACATCTCCTGCGGTGCACATCTCCTGCTGCGCACAACTCCTGTGGTGCACATCTCTTGCGGCGCACGTCCTGCGGCGCACACCCTGCATTGCACATAAATAAAACATTTATTTACAAAAAAATATTATTTCATCAAATTAATAAAAAAACTGTGTGCACACATCCTGCTGCGCACATCTCCTGCCGTGCACATCTCCTGCGTTGCACATCTCCTGCGTAAAGATCTCCTGCGGCGCACATGTCCTGCGTGCACATCTCCTGCTATGTATATCTCCTGCGGCGCACATCTCCTGCGGCGCACATCTTCTGCGTGCACATCTCCTGCGTGCACATCTCCTGCGGCGCACATCTCCAGTGGCGCACATCTCCTGCTGCGCAAATCTCCTGCAGTGACCCTCCCTCGTCGCACACCCTGCGGTGCACATAAATGAAACATTTATTTACAAAAAATAATAATAATTAACTCAAATTCCTAAAAAAACTGTGCGCACACATCCTGCGGCGCACATCTCTTGCGGCACTCATCTCCTGCGGCGCATATCTCCTGCGTACACATCTCCTGCGGTGCACATCTCCTGCTGCGCACATCTCCGCCGGTGCATATCTCTTGCGGCGCACCTCCTGCGGCGCACACCCTGCGTTGCACATAAATGAAACATTTATTTACAAAAAAATAAAAAAATAAAATCAAATTAATAAAAAAATGCGGCACACATCTCCTGCTGCGCATATCGCCTGCGGCGCACATCTCCTGCTATGTACATCTCCTGCGACTCACATCTCCTGCGGCCCACATCTCCTGCAGTGCACATCTCCTGCTGCGCACATCTCCTGCGGTGCACATCTCTTGCGGCGCACATCCTGCGGCGCACACCCTGCGTTGCAGATAAATGAAACATTTATTTAAAAAGAAAAGTATAATAATTAACTCAAATTAATAAAAAAACTGTGCGCACACATCCTGCGGCGCAAATCTCCTGCTGCGCACATCTCCTGCATTGCAGAACATAAGATGCACATAAATAAAATTAATAAAAAAACTGTGCGCACACATCCTGCGGCGCACATCTCCTGCGGCGCACATCTCCTGCGGTGCACATCTCCTGCTATGTACATCTCCTGCGGCGCACATCTTCTGCGGCGCACATCTCCTGCGTGCACATCTCCTGCTATGTACATCTCCTGCGGCGCACATCTCCTGCGGCGCACATCTCCTGCGTGCACATCTCCTGCATGCACATCTCCTGCGGTGCACATCTCCTGCTATGTACATCTCCTGCGGCGCACATCTCCTGCGGCGCACATCTCCTGCGTGCACTTCTCCTGCTATGTACATCTCCTGCGGCGCACATCTCCTGCGGCGCACATCTCCTGCGTGCACATCTCCTGCGTGCACATCTCCTGCGGTGCACATCTCCAGTGGCGCACATCTCCTGCTGCGCAAATCTCCTGCAGTGACCCTCCCTCGTCGCACACCCTGCGGTGCACATAAATGAAACATTTATTTATAAAAAATAATAATAATTAACTCAAATTCCTAAAAAAACTGTGCGCACACATCCTGCGGCGCACATCTCCTGCGGCACTCATCTCCTGCGGCGCATATCTCCTGCGGTGTACATCTCCTGCGGTGCACATCTCCTGCCGCGCACATCTCCGGCGGCGGTGCACATCCTGCGGCGCACACCCTTCGTTGCACATAAATGAAACATTTATTTACAAATAAATTATAATAATTAACTCAAATTAATAAAAAAACTGTGCGCACACATCCTGCGGCGCACATCTCCTGCGTGCTAATCTCCTGCGTGCACTTCTCCTGCGGTGCACATCTCCTGCGGAGCACATCTCCTACGGTGCACATCTCCTGCTGCGCACATCTCCTGTGGTGCACATCTCCTGTTGCGCACATCTCCTGCGGTGCATATCTCTTGCGGCGCACATCCTGCGTTGCGAACCCTGCGTTGCACATAAATAAAACAGTTATTTACAAAAAAATTAAAATTAAATCATATTAATAAAAAAACTGCGGCACACATCTCCTGCTGCGCATATCGCCTGCGGCGCACATCTCCTGCAGCGCACATCTCAAGTGGTGCACATCTCCTGCTGAGCACATCTCCTGCGGCACACATCTTCTGCTGCGCACATCTCCTGCGGTGCACATCTCCTGCTGCGCACATTTCCGGCGGTGCACATCTCTTGCGGCGCACACCCTGCGGTGCACATAAATGAAACATTTACTTACAAAAAAAAAATAATAATTAACTCAAATTAATAAAAAAACTGTGCGCACTAATCCTGCAACGCACATCTCCTGCGGCGCACATCTCCTGCGGGCACATCTCCTGTGCGCACACATCCTGCGGCGCACATCTCCTGCGGCACTCATCTCCTGCGGCGCATATCTCCTGCGTACACATCTCCTGCGGTGCACATCTCCTGCTGCGCACATCTCCTGCGGTGTACATCTCCTGCGGTGCACATCTCCTGCCGCGCACATCTCCGGCGGCAGTGCACATCCTGCGGCGCACACCCTTCGTTGCACATAAATGAAACATTTATTTACAAATAAATTATAATAATTAACTCAAATTAATAAAAAAACTGTGCGCACACATCCTGCGGCGCACATCTCCTGCGTGCTAATCTCCTGCATTGCAGAACATAAGATGCACATAAATAAAATTAATAAAAAAACTGTGCGCACACATCCTGCGGCGCACATCTCCTGCGGCGCACATCTCCTGCGGTGCACATCTCCTGCTATGTACATCTCCTGCGGCGCACATCTTCTGCGGCGCACATCTCCTGCGTGCACATCTCCTGCTATGTACATCTCCTGCGGCGCACATCTCCTGCGTGCACATCTCCTGCGTGAACATCTCCTGCGGTGCACATCTCCTGCTATGTACATCTCCTGCGGCGCACATCTCCTGCGGCGCACATCTCCTGCGTGCACATCTCCTGCGTGCACATCTCCTGCGGCGCACATCTCCAGTGGCGCACATCTCCTGCTGCGCAAATCTCCTGCAGTGACCCTCCCTCGTCGCACACCCAGCGGTGCACATAAATGAAACATTTATTTACAAAAAATAATAATAATTAACTCAAATTCCTAAAAAAACTGTGCGCACACATCCTGCGGCGCATATCTCCTGCGTACACATCTCCTGCGGTGCACATCTCCTGCTGCGCACATCTCCTGCGGTGTACATCTCCTGCGGTGCACATCTCCTGCCGCGCACATCTCCGGCGGCAGTGCACATCCCGCGGCGCACACCCTTCGTTGCACATAAATGAAACATTTATTTACAAATAAATTATAATAATTAACTCAAATTAATAAAAAAACTGTGCGCACACATCCTGCGGCGCACATCTCCTGCGGCGCTAATCTCCTGCGTGCACTTCTCCTGCGTTGCACATCTCCTGCGGCGCACATCTCCTGCTGCGCACATCTCCTGCGGTGCACATATCTTGCGGCGCACATCCTGCGGCGCACACCCTGCGGTGCACATAAATGAAACATTTATTTACAAAAAAATATTATTACATCAAATTAATAAAAAAACTGTGTGCACACATCCTGCTGCGCACATCTCCTGCTGTGCACATCTCCTGCGTTGCACATCTCCTGCGTGCAGATGTCCTGCGGCGCACATCTCCTGCGGTGCACATCTCCGGTGGCGCATATCGTCTGCGGCGCATATCTCCTGCTTTGTACATCTCCTGCGGCGCACATGTCCTGCGTGCACATCTCCTGCTATGTACATCTCCTGCGGCGCACATCTCCTGCGGCGCACATCTCCTGCGTGCAAATCTCCTGCGGCGCACATCTCCTGCGGTGCACATCTCCTGCAGCGCACATTTCCGGCGGTGCACATCTCTTGCGGCGCACACCCTGCGGTGCACATAAATGAAACATTTACTTACAAAAAAAAAATAATAATTAACTCAAATTAATAAAAAAACTGTGCGCACTAATCCTGCAACGCACATCTCCTGCTCTGCACATCTCCTGCTGCGCACACCTCCTGCTCTGCACATCTCCTGTGACGCACATCTCCTGCTGCGCACATCTTCTGCGGCACTCATCTCCTGCGGTGCATATCTCCTGCGTACACATCTCCTGCGGTGCACATCTCCTGCTGCGCACATCTCCTGCGGTGTACATCTCCTGCGGTGCACATCTCCTGCCGCGCACATCTCCGGCGGCAGTGCACATCCCGCGGCGCACACCCTTCGTTGCACATAAATGAAACATTTATTTACAAATAAATTATAATAATTAACTCAAATTAATAAAAAAACTGTGCGCACACATCCTGCGGCGCACATCTCCTGCGGCGCTAATCTCCTGCGTGCACTTCTCCTGCGGTGCACATCTCCTGCGGCGCACATCTCCTGCTGCGCACATCTCCTGCGTTGCACATATCTTGCGGCGCACATCCTGCGGCGCACACCCTGCGGTGCACATAAATAAAACATTTATTTACAAAAAAATATTATTACATCAAATTAATAAAAAAACTGTGTGCACACATCCTGCTGCGCACATCTCCTGCTGTGCACATCTCCTGCGTTGCACATCTCCTGCGTGCAGATCTCCTGCGGCGCACATCTCCTGCGGTGCACATCTCCGGTGGCGCATATCGTCTGCGGCGCATATCTCCTGCTTTGTACATCTCCTGCGGCGCACATGTCCTGCGTGCACATCTCCTGCTATGTACATCTCCTGCGGCGCACATCTCCTGCGGCGCACATCTCCTGCGTGCAAATCTCCTGCGGCGCACATCTCCTGCGGTGCACATCTCCTGCAGCGCACATTTCCGGCGGTGCACATCTCTTGCGGCGCACACCCTGCGGTGCACATAAATGAAACATTTACTTACAAAAAAAAAATAATAATTAACTCAAATTAATAAAAAAACTGTGCGCACTAATCCTGCAACGCACATCTCCTGCTCTGCACATCTCCTGCTGCGCACACCTCCTGCTCTGCACATCTCCTGTGACGCACATCTCCTGCTGCGCACATCTTCTGCGGCACTCATCTCCTGCGGTGCATATCTCCTGCGTACACATCTCCTGCGGTGCACATCTCCTGCTGCGCACATCTCCTGCGGTGTACATCTCCTGCGGTGCACATCTCCTGCCGCGCACATCTCCGGCGGCAGTGCACATCCTGCGGCGCACACCCTTCGTTGCACATAAATGAAACATTTATTTACAAATAAATTATAATAATTAACTCAAATTAATAAAAAAACTGTGCGCACACATCCTGCGGCGCACATCTCCTGCGTGATAATCTCCTGCGTGCACTTCTCCTGCGGTGCACATCTCCTGCGGCGCACATCTCCTGCTGCGCACATCTCCTGCGGTGCACATATCTTGCGGCGCACATCCTGCGGCGCACACCGTGCGGTGCACATAAATGAAACATTTATTTACAAAAAAATATTATTACATAAAATTAATAAAAAAACTGTGTGCACACATCCTGCTGCGCACATCTCCTGCTGTGCACATCTCCTGCGTTGCACAACTCCTGCGTGCAGATCTCCTGCGGCGCACATCTCCTGCGGTGCACATCTCCGGTGGCGCATATCGCCTGCGGCGCACATCTCCTGCTTTGTACATCTCCTGCGGCGCACATGTCCTGCGTGCACATCTCCTGCTATGTACATCTCCTGCGGCGCACATCTCCTGCGGCGCACATCTCCTGCGTGCACATCTCCTGCGTGCACATCTCCTGCGGTGCACATCTCCAGTGGCGCACATCTCCTGCTGCGCAAATCTCCTGCAGTGACCCTCCCTCGTCGCACACCCTGCGGTGCACATAAATGAAACATTTATTTACAAAAAATAATAATAATTAACTCAAATTCCTAAAAAAACTGTGCGCACACAGCCTGCGGCGCACATCTCCTGCGGCACTCATCTCCTGCGGTGCACATCTCCTGCTGCGCACATCTCCGCCGGTGCATATCTCTTGCGGCGCACCTCCTGCGGCGCACACCCTGCGTTGCACATAAATGAAACATTTATTTACAAAAAAATAAAAAAATAAAATCAAATTAATAAAAAAACTGCGGCACACATCTCCTGCTGCGCATATCGCCTGCGGCGCACATCTCCTGCTATGTACATCTCCTGCGACTCACATCTCCTGCGGCGCACATCTCCTGCAGTGCACTTCTCCTGCTGCGCACATCTCCTGCGGTGCACATCTCTTGCGGCGCACATCCTGCGGCGCACACCCTGCGTTGCACATAAATGAAACATTTATTTAAAAAGAAAATTATAATAATTAACTCAAATTAATAAAAAAACTGTGCGCACACATCCTGCGGCACAAATCTCCTGCTGCGCACATCTCCTGCATTGCAGAACATAAGATGCACATAAATAAAATTAATAAAAAAACTGTGCGCACACATCCTGCGGCGCACATCTCCTGCGGCGCACATCTCCTGCGGTGCACATCTCCTGCTATGTACATCTCCTGCGGCGCACATCTCCTGCGGCGCACATCTACTGCGTGCACATCTCCTGCTATGTACATCTCCTGCGGCGCACATCTCCTGCGGCGCACATCTCCTGCGTGCACATCTCCTGCGTGCACATCTCCTGCGGTGCACATCTCCTGCTATGTACATCTCCTGCGGCGCACATCTCCTGCGGCGCACATCTCCTGCGGTGCACATCTCCTGCTGCGCACATTTCCGGCGGTGCACATCTCTTGCGGCGCACACCCTGCGGTGCACATAAATGAAACATATACTTACAAAAAAAAAATAATAATTAACTCAAATTAATAAAAAAACTGTGCGCACTAATCCTGCAACGCACATCTCCTGCTCTGCACATCTCCTGCTGCGCACATCTCCTGCTCTGCACATCTCCTGCTCTGCACATCTCCTGCTGCGCACATCTTCTGCGGCACACATCTCCTGCGGTGCACATCTCCTGCTCCGCACATCTCCTGCAGTGCACTTCTCTTGCGGCGCACATCCTGCGGCGCACACCCTGCGGTGCACATAAATGAAACATTTATTTACAAAAAAATATTATTACATCAAATTAATAAAAAAACTGTGTGCACACATCCTGCTGCGCACATCTCCTGCTGTGCACATCTCCTGCGTTGCACATCTCCTGCGTGCAGATCTCCTGCGGCGCACATCTCCTGCGGTGCACATCTCCGGTGGCGCATATCGCCTGCGGTTTACATCTCCTGCGGTGCACATCTCCTGCCGCGCACATCTCCGGCGGCAGTGCACATCCTGCGGCGCACACCCTTCGTTGCACATAAATGAAACATTTATTTACAAATAAATTATAATAATTAACTCAAATTAATAAAAAAACTGTGCGCACACATACTGCGGCGCACATCTCCTGCGTGATAATCTCCTGCGTGCACTTCTCCTGCGGTGCACATCTCCTGCGGCGCACATCTCCTGCTGCGCACATCTCCTGCGGTGCACATATCTTGCGGCGCACATCCTGCGGCGCACACCCTGCGGTGCACATAAATGAAACATTTATTTACAAAAAAATATTATTACATAAAATTAATAAAAAAACTGTGTGCACACATCCTGCTGCGCACATCTCCTGCTGTGCACATCTCCTGCGTTGCACAACTCCTGCGTGCAGATCTCCTGCGGCGCACATCTCCTGCGGTGCACATCTCCGGTGGCGCATATCGCCTGCGGCGCACATCTCCTGCTTTGTACATCTCCTGCGGCGCACATGTCCTGCGTGCACATCTCCTGCTATGTACATCTCCTGCGGCGCACATCTCCTGCGGCGCACATCTCCTGCGTGCACATCTCCTGCGTGCACATCTCCTGCGGTGCACATCTCCAGTGGCGCACATCTTCTGCTGCGCAAATCTCCTGCAGTGACCCTCCCTCGTCGCACACCCTGCGGTGCACATAAATGAAACATTTATTTACAAAAAATAATAATAATTAACTCAAATTCCTAAAAAAACTGTGCGCACACAGCCTGCGGCGCACATCTCCTGCGGCACTCATCTCCTGCGGTGCACATCTCCTGCTGCGCACATCTCCGCCGGTGCATATCTCTTGCGGCGCACCTCCTGCGGCGCACACCCTGCGTTGCACATAAATGAAACATTTATTTACAAAAAAATAAAAAAATAAAATCAAATTAATAAAAAAACTGCGGCACACATCTCCTGCTGCGCATATCGCCTGCGGCGCACATCTCCTGCTATGTACATCTCCTGCGACTCACATCTCCTGCGGCGCACATCTCCTGCAGTGCACTTCTCCTGCTGCGCACATCTCCTGCGGTGCACATCTCTTGCGGCGCACATCCTGCGGCGCACACCCTGTGTTGCACATAAATGAAACATTTATTTAAAAAGAAAATTATAATAATTAACTCAAATTAATAAAAAAACTGTGCGCACACATCCTGCGGCACAAATCTCCTGCTGCGCACATCTCCTGCATTGCAGAACATAAGATGCACATAAATAAAATTAATAAAAAAACTGTGCGCACACATCCTGCGGCGCACATCTCCTGCGGCGCACATCTCCTGCGGTGCACATCTCCTGCTATGTACATCTCCTGCGGCGCACATCTCCTGCGGCGCACATCTACTGCGTGCACATCTCCTGCTATGTACATCTCCTGCGGCGCACATCTCCTGCGGCGCACATCTCCTGCGTGCACATCTCCTGCGTGCACATCTCCTGCGGTTCACATCTCCTGCTATGTACATCTCCTGCGGCGCACATCTCCTGCGGCGCACATCTCCTGCGGTGCACATCCCCTGCTGCGCACATTTCCGGCGGTGCACATCTCTTGCGGCGCACACCCTGCGGTGCACATAAATGAAACATATACTTACAAAAAAAAAATAATAATTAACTCAAATTAATAAAAAAACTGTGCGCACTAATCCTGCAACGCACATCTCCTGCTCTGCACATCTCCTGCTGTGCACATCTCCTGTGACGCACATCTCCTGTGACGCACATCTCCTGCTGCGCACATCTTCTGCGGCACACATCTCCTGCGGTGCACATCTCCTGCTCCGCACATCTCCTGCAGTGCACATCTCTTGCGGCGCACATCCTGCGGCGCACACCCTGCGGTGCACATAAATGAAACATTTATTTACAAAAAAATATTATTACATCAAATTAATAAAAAAACTGTGTGCACACATCCTGCTGCGCACATCTCCTGCTGTGCACATCTCCTGCGTTGCACATCTCCTGCGTGCAGATCTCCTGCGGCGCACATCTCCTGCGGTGCACATCTCCGGTGGCGCATATCGCCTGCGGCGCACATCTCCTGCTTTGTACATCTCCTGCGGCGCACATC